>NC_081559.1:123220891-123231898 GCF_022355385.1 Mustela nigripes | reverse complement strand
ACACACACTATATATATATATATATATATATATATATATATATATATATATATATATATATAACATATATATTATATGTACTTGAGCAAAACTTAGTTTCTCTTTTCCAGAAATTATAAGTTACTTAGTTTTAAAGTTCTGCCAAGCTTGTTATACAAAGGACCAGTACCATTTCCATTCCCAATTTCCACCAAAGCAACTGCCTCAATTCTTGCCTGATTCTTTTGTAATATACTTCTAATAATTGAATGCAATTTTTAGTTTTTGTTTGAAGTATTAACTACTGACTATTATGGAAAATGGAAAGTTAGCTATCCAACTGGCTCACTTCCCAAACTCCACTGAGTTTCCTGATTACTTCATTTCTAATGGGGAAGCAAACTGACCTCCTTTCCCAATAGAATTAACATTTTTTTCGGAAAGCTATTTCTCTGAACAAAAATGATACACCAGTTTTTCTGTTCCCTTTCCTTACCAAAACTTTAAATGGCTCCTCATTGCTGGAAGAATAAACATATAAACTCCCTTTATAGGAATTAAAAAGCTTTTATCCAGTCTTATTTCTCCAAACACCTATGCACTTTCTTCAATACACAACATTTTGTAAATTACTATAAAAAGCTGACAGAACCCAAAATTCTAACCCCAGATCAAGCCTCCTAATTTTGAGTTATTAAGACCAGTGTTTAAGTAGCCCCAATATGAAACCAAGCATCACTTTGTAGAACTGCATTAAGGAAGGTGTTCAAGATATAGCAGGAACACTCTTTCTAGTTCCAGTGTTAATTCATTAAGTGGCGTCTTTCTGAACTAGGTATTTTGTCATCAGATGTTCTGCTTAATAATCGATTGATTCCTTTTATTATTTATCCTAAAATATAGATTAAGTATAGATTAAACCTGAATGTGAAGTTTTAAAAACACATGTATATCCAAATTGAGAGACTATAGAAAATAAATGGGTCACCTTTCTTTGGAAAAATGTCAAAGTCATAAAAAACAAAAAGGCCGAGGAACTATTCCAAATGAAAGGAAACTAAAGAAACATGAAAACTAAATGCAATACATGATCCTATACTGGAAGGAAAAAAAAAATGCCATAAAAGACATGACCAGGATAACAGATTACGTAAGAGTCTGGACTACAGATGATAATAACTGTAGTCATGTTAAATTTGCAATTTTATCATTGTTACATAAAGTATCCTTATTCTCAGAAAATACACACACACACACACAGTGTTAAGGGGTAGGAGCAACTGGATCAGAAACACACACAGAATGGTAAAGCAAATGTGGCAAATGTTAAAAATAGCCAAATCTGGGTAAAGGGCATTATAAACAATTTTTTACTATTCCTGCCACTTTTTTGTAAGTCTGAAATTATTTCAAAATAGTGTTAAACATTATATACATATTTTACCTCTGTCCAATTTAATCCCATCATCAAAACGGGAGAAGAGCCTGTATCTCTGTGCCCAGTATTTTGCCAGCTCAGGAACAGCAGCGATCTCAGGAGGCAGACCAATTACCTTTCTGTTCTTGTTTTTCTTTTTCTTCTTCTTCTTTTTACTTTCCACTAAAATAAAATAGTGTAAATACAGATATTCACTATGAAAAAAGGAAATCATAGATGAATTTATCTAAGAAGTAAGTGTAGCCACATTCAGTAATTACAATGTGGGAATGCACCGCAGACTATACAGGCAACGGCCCTCCAGAAGAAGCGGGAGGGCATACTGCAAACAGCACTGACTTTAGATTATAGCCCTATTTTGCTATTTATGAGCTCCCTGAGCTTGGAACAGTAACCCAGGCTCTGTAAGATCCAATTTTTTAATTCCTTGAAAGGAATGAATGAATAATATTTCACCTACGTACTTCACAGGATTGTTAGGACATATGTAGAGATACTATATAGGTATAAAAGTTATGATTTCTGTTAGAGAAGACACTGCTTTAATTGGTCAATTATAGAAATCCAAACATTTCTCTTCCCTTCTTTAAAACAAAATCTCCAGGGCTCCTGGGTGGCTCAGTGGGTTAAAGCCTCTGCCTTCGGCTCAGGTCATGTTCCCAGGGTCCTGGGATCAAGCCCCACATCAGGCTCTCTGCTCAGCAGGGAGCCTGTTTCCTCCTCTCTCTCTCTCTGCCTGCCTCTCTGCCTACTTGTGATCTCTACCTGTTGAATAAATAAATAAAATCTTAAAAAAAAAAAACAAAAAAACCCAAAAAAACCCAAAATCTCCCAAGGACTGATTAAGCCCCTAACTTCCAACTTGGTCAATCCTCTGAATCCAGACATGACCTGAAGGGTCATGTGGCCTCTGGGAAATTAAAACAGGTCACTGCTTTAATGTTAATAGAAAGGGATCTCATTCATTCCGAGATTGACTTTTGCTTAGATAAACAATTTTTATTAATTTGGTTATTTGGTTTAAGTTCCAAGGTTAGAAACAGCAACTTAGAAAGAGTGCTATCAGAGCTAAGTATAATGACAAGAATTGATGTTGACAAATAAAAATGACTACATTTAAATGATCCTTAAGGATAGGACTATGTCTTAATATGGTCATCTGAGCATTGTAACACTCAAGGTGTTATCAACAGCAAAGTGTAGTAAGAGTGTTTTAGGAGGGGACACTAACATTTTGAGTGAATAATTACTTACTGTGCAAGACCATCCTGTACATGATGTAACATTAAGCAACCCAAAATACTAAATGTTGGTATCCCCAGGTATCCCAGGTATGCCCTTGAGGTGGTGGTATCACCCCAGGTGAGAACTACCAGCAATATGAGGCAAGGTAATTAGGGAAGTAGGGGAGGGCCGGAAAATGGGATTGAGGAATCAGACAACCTGGTACTGCGTCCTTCTATGCTGCCAACTGGTTCTGTGACCTCAGGCAAATTTCTTAGTTTCTCTGAGCTTAACTTTCTGTATTTTTAGAATGAGGATAATCCTGCCTACTTCACTGGGTTATTTTATAGATTAAATAAAAATGAGGCACATAAAGGCATTTTGGAAATCTACAAGTACCACATAAACATCAGTTGTACATGACAATACAAAAATTTAAACTACTTTAAGTATACATTTTAGAAAGGCAAAGAAGTATGTGATACAAAGAATACAGCTCTATACACACACACACACACATACACACAAAATATTAAGATTCAAACGAGGTATTTTCCAAAATTCTAAATTAAGAAAGAGACCATCACAATATAATTGTTTCATTAGGGCAAGTCTGAAATCATTCATCGATAAAAATGAATACATGTCAAATGAAAATTTCTACCTCATAAAAGGCTCAATATTCCACTGAATACAATTATAAATTATAAAAGAACATTTACTGTAGAATACATTCAAATAGTACAAAAGGACATAAACTGAAAAATGTGACTCCATTCTGCATTCATTACAGACAACTGCTATAAATACCTTATGTCAGTGTACCACCCAAACAACAAACTACCACTATCAACAACCATTACCACAAAAGCACCCCTGCCCCCAAAGAATCATCAAAAGGAAAACGAGGGCAATACCAAATTTTAAGCCAGTCACTTTTAGCCTAGGGAAGAGGGTAGTGGCAGAGACCAATCTTAATGGCACAGACAGAGGGACTCAGTTTTCCCACGTGCTTGGCCTTTTCTTTTCTCATGCTTGCTCAGCCAAGAATGTAGTGTTTTGGCGCCTAATCTTTGCCACTGGCATTTTTACTTGCTGTGTGCCTTCTCTCCAATTAAAAATAAATAGTACTGAATCCTCAGGTACAGATGATTTAGAAGTGAAAACTAGGGAAGCATATTACCGAAATTCATCAGCAAGCTGAAGGCATTCTTAATCTTACCTTCAGTTTCTACCTGAAGAGAATCTGGGGTAATCTGAGTAACACCATCTTCCTTATCCATAATAGCTACTACTGTGTTGTCTCCCTCCTTTTTTTCTGTTTCAAGTTCACCAGCTGAAGACATGGCATGACACTTTTCAGGCTCTGGATTACTTGTCTCCAGTGGGTCATCACCTTTTTCAACAGGCATTTCTTGTTCCTCTGAGTCACTGCTCGTGCAGGTGTCTTGCACATTGTCATGAGAAACTGATTCCTGTGATGCTTCCTCATCCATTGGCTCATTAATCCATTTTAGGAATTTTTCTACCTGAAATTTTAAGTCATTACAAGCATGAATGAATTCCAAATTACACAGAATATTCCCATCTGTTTTACCATTTGGACTTCACTGAAGCTGTTGTAATTATCTCTAATACGTATACTGTATCATACAAGCTAATTATATATAAGTAATTCTGAGCTAACTATACTTTTATATCTGGACATACCATGACCTTATTAAAGATTTCTTTAAAAGGAAGAAAATATCAGATTAAACACATGACAATGACCTTCCTGTAATCAATTAACACTAAGACAAAGCTGAACTGTTCTAGTAGCTTTGCATAAAAGGCTTCTAATAATATAACCATACTATGTGGTATTACCATTACAAATGTACCTACTTATTGTTGAGTCATTATTATTAGCTTTTCAAATTATACAGACCTTTCTTCAATGGCTCAGATTACGTTAAACTGTACTCAGCACCAAAGATAAACTAAAAAGATCTAGTGTCCATCTATCTGTAAGGAAAATAGGAGTGCTATCTTAGAAAGCAAGCTGTCCTTTAATGGAGCAGTAAAGCCAGTAAAATGATTCCTAAAAACTGAGTTTCTTAGAAATGTTAACAAGGTGTTAACAGATGATATGTATATCCTTGCACACTTCTGTAACAAGAACATTCTTTGTAACAGATCCTGGTGACCTTCCTATGAGTTAGCATAGAAATTGGACGATGAGCATAAATAACCCAGAGTCTTTAAAGGGACTGTGTCTATAGAGCAGTCAGATATCTAAGGACACAACAGTCATATTTCTTTTCTTCTTGGCAATACTTAGCAGTTATGTTTTTGCTCTTTGTCTATAGCTGGATGTATGGGGACTATCACATCCAACATGTAAAAGATTCTGTAAGACTGACTGCTGATATTAGGAAATGTGTTCCAGATATAACCAGGACCACTAAAATATTAAAATATCACCAGCAACCAATCTGAAATATAACAAAAATAAAGCTAGCTATAAATCTGTAGCATGTTTTGGAAGAATGCTTAAGTTGGGAAGGATAATGTATCCTAAGCGTAAAACAAAGTCATCACAGGGTCTGAGATTTTGTTTTGTTACCTGAAGGAGCTGCTGGAGAGGTAACCGACGCAAAGGTTTTGCTCACTAGAAGGTGTTTTATTTTTTCCCCTCTATAATGGATATGCATCACTCATCAAGCCAAGCAAAAATAATTCTAATTACATTTGTTTTTCAGGTGCTTGGACAGCAGGTATAGCAGAGTGAAAGAGAGGGGATGTGAATATTCCAGTTAGCAATGTAAATCACTGAATTAGCATCAAACTATTAGGATGAACTGATTAGTGCAACGTTTGACTAATCACCTCTAGATGAGCTCAAAATTAAAGCTTACAATAAATGCAGGACCAGATACTAATTTCCAGGATCCTACTTAGCCTGAGGCAGATAAGAAATTCTCACTGTTACTATATATATGAAGCAATTTTATCTATTTATCTTTCCAGTGATACTAGCTTTCAAAATATCACTTTTTCATATTACTCTCAACTTATTCTATTTCAAATTTGGTTCACTTGGTATATGCCTTTGGGAAGGAAGGGGAAGAGAATTTCAGGTACCTTTATATCTGATAGAAACAAGATTTCCACCTGAAAAAAATTTTAAAGAGTCAAGCTCACAAAATGAAATTTTATCTGTAAATAGAGAATAAAATTTATATGTACCTTAGTCAAGGTTTTGCTTTTTTTGAATGCTTTTTCTGACTCTTCAGTAAAGAAAATGTGTTTGTTTTTCATATTTATTTGTCTTCTCATGTCCAGGAACTTTGACTTGTACTTCACATTCTTCTGTAGGTATCTGACCCGCCGATGACTGAAGTTTGAAATTCCACCATATCTGTGATCAAACCAAAGGAAGTTGACTCAAACCTTAAGTTCTGAGTTTCTTTTCTTATATGAAAAGAGAATAAAACTGACGATTTTCACTATTTTTCTACTACCACCATTTAATTTTTATTTTATTTTCTACTAGCCACCATCTTATTTTTCTAAATTATAAAGATTATGAAATAAAGTTCGAATGTAGAGGAATTTAGGGTCTTGGTTATATGTTAACTTCCAAGTTAATGTGAAACACCAGTTGTGGAGATCAACATACCTTACATATAACAGAAAGCAGATATTACATAGTAAAATATAAAAAGGAAATATTAGAAAAATATAACCCCACTGCATATTAGGAAAATATAATCTTTTCTCATGGTGAGAGGATACCAAAGCACTTTAATACATATTTGGGTACATCGGAACTATTTTATCTTTTAAATTTTTATTTGAATTCTAGTTAGTTAACATACAGTGCAATATTGGTTTCAGGAGCAGAATTCAGTGATTCATCACTTACATACAAACCCCAATGCTTATCCCAGGTTCCCTTTTAAATTCCTGTCACCCATCTAGTCCATTCCCCACCCACCTTTCTCCATCAACCCTCAGTTTGTTCTCCGTCATTATGAGTCTCTTATGGTTTCTTTTTTTCCCTCCACCTTCCCATATGTTCATGTTTTGTTTCTTAAATTCCGTAAGTCAAGTCATTTGGTATTTGTTTTTCTGAATTGACTTATTTTGCTTAGCATAACATACTCTTAGCTCCATTCATGTCATTCCAATTGGCAAGATTTCATTCTTGTGGATGGCTGAGTAATATCCCATTGTATATATGTACCACATCTTCTTTACCCATTCATCATTTGATGGACATTTGCGCTCTCTCCATAATTTGGCTATTGTTGATATGAATTATTTTCATTTATTTTGAAGATTTTATTTGTGTGAGAGAGAGAGCAAGCACAAACAGGGGGAGCAGCAGGCAGAGGGAGGAGACGCTGAGCAAGGAGCCTGATGTACGGCTCAATCCCAGGACCCTGGGATCATTACCTGAGCCTAAGGTAGATGCTTAACTACCTAGGTATTCCTATACGAGCCACCTAGGCATCTCTCTACAAATTATTTTAAAAGTGGTCACTGATTTTTTAACTTAAATTGATCTGAGCTTACCAAAGAAGCAAACCCCTATTATCAAAATATTTAGAGAATACCAGTTGATCTAATCATCTGAATTTTTTAGTCCTAAATCATACAGAACTAGTACAAAGACTTCTTTGACTGTATCAAGCCTCGTTTAAGTACATCTTTCACAGTGCCACAGACTCTTAGAAATTTAAAGTGTAATATACAATTAGCATTTATGAACTAAAGAGTTTAGTGTTAAATGTCAGGTGCTTTCATCTAGTCGTGCTGTAAACTTCTTTATAAAGTCTATTTTATGCTTTTTTTTTTTTTAAAGATTTATTTATTTTATAGACACAGCATGTGCACACAATGAGGAGGGGCAGAGGGAGAGGGAGAAACTTTAGTGGGCCCTGCTCCACGACCCTGAGATCATAACTTGAGCAGAAAGTTCAATCAACTTTGCCACCCAGGTGCCCCAATTTTATCCTTTAAAGTAGAACTAGGAATACTAAATAGAAGAAAAGTTAAATTCCAGGTAACAGAATAAATCTCCACAAATGTATACTAGCAAGAGCCACCCAAGTAATTTCTCAATAAAATTATATGTGGGTAGAAATAAATTCTGCCAGAATCTTAAACATGGCAATATCAGGAAAATATTTTATGTTACTAATCTTTATGATCTTTAGCTTTAAATGCTATGAACTACAACTGCCTTCAAGTACCATAAGGAGAGATAACAGATAGTTTAAATATATTCATAGTATTATAATTATGAGCATATATTTCTGAGCTAATTTGGATTCATTTTATAAGTCAATTTTGAGATCTATGTCCTCTTCTTTCTGACTTCATAATATGTAGATATCAGTTAAAATTTCACAACTAAGAAAACAAATCTCACCCCTTGAAACATCAAAGACCTTAATCTTGGTTTAAATCACTGGTGCAAGCTGACATAAATGTCTTTAGTGCGCCTTAACTACTCAGTTCAGTCTTCAAGGTATATACAACAGACCCCTCAGTTTTCTTATATCTAATTCAGTTTTCTTTCATTTTCTTCAGGTTCAGATTTCTTATAAATCTTAGATTTAGATGCTTGGGCATTTAATCCCAGAGAAAACTTATACTTTCTGTATACAAATGTTCATAGCAGCTTTATTTGTAATAGCAAAATACCACACATAATCCAAATATTCTTGCACAGATGAATGATTAAAACTGATATATCCATACAGTGAATACTATTCAGCAGTAAGTAGGAATGAACTATTGGTAAACACATAACTTGTGAGGAACCTCAAGGGCATATGCCTAGATCTTAGGAACAACCTAGAAGGACATACAGGGTGGTCAGTTAAACATACAAATACTAGATAAATGTGCACATACTGATAAGTCAGGATGTTCATGGTACATTGTTGAGGAGAAAAAAGCAAGCTGCAGAACATGTATACTATGATTCTATTTTTGTGTTGTATAAAAAATGAGTAGCCTGTTATATGTATATAAGCATAAAAACACACAATTAAATTAGGAAGGATATATGCCAAATACTGCCTACCTCTGAGGAATGATTTGAAAGATTTTTACTCTCTTACTTCTGTTTTGAGTTTTAATGTTTTCATTATAAAAAAGAAAAAAGGCTACTGCAGACTTGAACTCGTCATGACATGCTTGCAAGAGATCTCAGATGTACACAAAGGCAGACATGTGAGATGCAAGGTAAAAAAGGGAACCATGCTTAGAAGTCTCAAAAGCGTGGACTAAATCCTTAATGTGATCATGACCAAATCACACCTCTGTGGGCTGCAGCTGCCTTACCCATGAAACTCTAATATTAGGTTGCTTTGAAGTACAACTGAGTTAATAACACAAGTGAATATATCAAACGTAGTAATCTATGAGAAGTTAGTGTTTTAATGTAATATCTCAAATTCTATCAAATCTATAACCATCATAAGCTATCTGAATATCAGAGAACTTGAAGATAGCTGAAGTGTTACAACTTTAAGAAGACACAGTATTTATGTAATATTTATGTACAATTACTTTTGTCCTGAGCCATGCTTGAATCCTAGAAGGGAACCACTGTCATCAAAGTCTGAATCTGGGTTTTCATCAACGTCCAGTTCGTGGCTAAACAAATAAACAAAAGGTAAACAGCAATAAGCCATTACATCCAGAGCCCACCAGTTCAGGCAAATATCAAAAGATATCATAATCAACCTACACACACACCTTCCTATTGCACAACCAACCACCAGCTCACAAACCCATGAAGACAGGAAAGAGCAGTTTAATCAGATTTTCCAAATATGCTAAACTACACAGCAGTGTTTGGAACACAGCAATAAGTACTCAAATCCTAATTATCTTTATACTTGAACATGGCACTAATACCTATCTCTCCATCTGCCTCTGGAAAGACACCTGTAAAAGCTGCAGCTTTAATCTCCTAGAGTGCTATTTTTAGTTTTCCTTAAAAATGAAGATGGAAACATTTGGTAAGTATCAATGCAACCAAAAAATTTACTCTCTCTCTCTGTATATATATTAAGAATAAGGTAGTGATACAAATAATAAGTAACCCATGATCATCAATTTATTGCGGATGCCTTCTAGTGATCCCTACTACCTAATGACAGTACCAAGTAAGAGAAAATGGTGAGAAATAATTCTTACAAATTAAGTTAGTCATTGAACATTTATGGTGAACCTACTAGGTTCCAGAAAATAAGTATGCCACACATAGTCTCTGCCTCCAGGAACTAAAGGAGGAATTATGGAGCATTGTATAGCATGTAGAAAAAACACAATGGAAGCATGCTTTTATGTATATACTAAGCTACCTAGCCTCCAAAGCTTGCCTATTATTTTTTCAGAAGATGGAATACTACATATCCTGTCAAAGAATTAAAATGTTATTAGCTAACACCTAAGTTTTGCAATGTCTTCTCTTTCCTTGTATTTTACGGAATTAGCATTTGACCATATTCTACTTATATTATTTGCTACTTGTTTAATTTTACATATCAATAGTATACTAGCACTGCTTCCTGAAGAGTTGGTCTGGGTGTTAGACTTAGAGCTGCCATTGTTTTGCTATGTAACTCTGGGAAAGGCATTTATCCTCATTTTGTTTTAATATTCCCACCTACAGATTAAGAACATTAGATTACATATTTCTGAGATCTATTTTAGCAATAAAATTGCTAAAAATACTCAGACATTTGGGGAAAAAAAACAGAACTTCCTTGAGAGAAACCTTATCAACTTATATACGAATTAAAAGCTGTCATCCATGGATAGCTACTGTCAGATTTATTACAGGCTAGTTTTTTGTCTTCCCAACGAGCTCATAAACCATTAGTTCCACTTTAGAAGCAAGAAACCGTGGCAGAGTCAGACTTGGGATCTGCCAAGTGTTCTAGGGTGTAGCGTCTTGCTAGTATGTCTCATCTTATTTCCTCACAGGACTGACAGCACTACAATATAACAAGCCCTTTGTAGGCACTCCCTCAAGGACACAAGTGCTTATGCTACCACACTGTGGAGAGAGAGGTAATAAAGCTGTCATCCATGGATAGCTACTGTCAGATTTATTACAGGCTAGTTTTTTGTCTTCCCAACGAGCTCATAAACCATTAGTTCCACTTTAGAAGCAAGAAACCGTGGCAGAGTCAGACTTGGGATCTGCCAAGTGTTCTAGGGTGTAGCGTCTTGCTAGTATGTCTCATCTTATTTCCTCACAGGACTGACAGCACTACAATATAACAAGCCCTTTGTAGGCACTCCCTCAAGGACACAAGTGCTTATGCTACCACACTGTGGAGAGAGAGGTAATA
>NC_081559.1:123190595-123220881 GCF_022355385.1 Mustela nigripes | reverse complement strand
TGCAACTTGCCTTCTCTTGAGTTTGCTTGGTTTACGTTCAGGTGGATCTTCTTCACTCTCATCTCCATCAATATTGTTGGGATGTGGTCTTTCTTTGATTGTGTTTGCTTCTGAAGAGTCCTGTGAATCTAAAGAGGCAGACATATTGCAGTGGATTTTCCCTTTAGTGTGACAACTCATCTGCCTTTTGCAAATGCTATCGAAATATTTTTGCTACCTTCCTGCAATGAACTGTACATGCATATCAGGCACAGTGCCAGACCACAACTACCTATTTTGTATTTCTACACCCAGAATCTGGGCATAAAAAAACTATAGCTATGTGTAATTATTAAAGTTTAAAAGTTTCCATGGTTTAACTACTTAAAGAAACAGACTAAAACTTTTTCCTCATAGCTGTCCATATCTACAGAAAGTAATCCACAGTTACCTTTGTGATAGCTAAGCAGTTATCACATTTGATAGAACTTTAATTAGTTAATATTAAAGGGAGAGAGAGAATCTCAAGCACACTCTGCTAAGCATAAAGCCTGACTTGGGACTTGATCTCATGACCCTGAGATCATGATCTGAACAGAAATCAAGAGTCAAATGCTTAACTGAGTGAGCCACTAAGGTTCCCCATATTTTGATGGAATTTTAACTTAAATCACTCTGAAGACAGCATAATACATTGATTAAAAATGATTTCTCAGGGGTGCCTGGGTGGCTTAGTGGGTTGAGGCCTCTGCCTTCAGATCAGGTGGTGGTCCCAGGGTCCTGGGATCGAGCCCCGCACTGGTATCTCTGCTCGGCAGGGAGCTTGCTTCCTTTTCTCTGCCTGCCTCTCTGCCTACTTGTGATCTCTGTCAAATAAATAAATAAAATCTTTAAAATAAAATGACTTCTGTTTATTAAGAAGCAAACACAGTTAATTATCTCTAATATAACTTAAATTAAAAGTAACAGCAAGGTAAGCACCACCATTTAGAAAAAAAATTTTAACTTGTGGTAGCTCCACCTGAGGGACATGTCTTTCTTCAGATTGGCACAAAGTGAGTGGGTGGGACTGGAAATGGAGATCTGCAGTGTAGACAAAGAGAGTCTGATTGTAGGCAATCTGTAGGCACAGATTATTTTAAGAGAACACCCAACCACAAACAACAGAAAACACATTTATATAGAAATGCAATATATACTTTGTATGTGTTTTTTAAAGATTTTACTTATTTCTTTGGAAGCAAGAGAGCATGAGTGGGGAAAGAGCAGCAGAAGAGGGAGGAGACTCCCTGCTGAGCAGAGAGCCCAATGTGGGGCTTGATCCCACCACCCTGGGATCATGACCGGAGCTGAAGACAGACACTTAACCAACTGAGCCACTTAGGCGCCCCTATACCTTGTGTTTTGATCTCAAGGCAAGATCTAAAATAAATTAAAACCTAGAATTCTCCGATTTATCCTGATGGGACTCACCCTGGGACTAAGTAAAGAAATGGATAATCTATATATATAGTTAGGAAAAAGGCAACGGAAGGCACGGACTATAAGGTTTAGTATATTTGACAAAGAGAAAAATAGGAAGATAAGTGAGGATGATCAAAGGAATAACAAGAAGGAATAAGAGAGGGGAAAATTCATTGGCCAGTATACATATTTCAAATTTTATGGTCAAAATTAGCACAGAAAGAAATCAGGAAAGTATAGAAGAGTATCAAAAGACCAATATAAAATAATCACATTATTTAAAAAAATATGAAAATAACAAGGAATGAGAGTAAGTAACTTCCATTGGAAGAGCACAGAGAAAAAAGAGATTAAGAGGTAGGTAGAGCCACTTCAGTAACTCTCTAAAGGAAACTCTCAGGTAGATGAAGATCAGCAATCTGAGGAGCAAAGCAAATCCAATTGTTAAATAAAAGGCCAAAAACTTTTGCTTCATATAGGGATGAGACTGAGAAGAAAGTCTTATAAACCAGACTTTTCTAGCACTAAACATCCATCTTCTGGAAGTTCAGAAGTCATAAAAATTTTCTCTCTCATTTTCCTGGTGCCATCAGTTAGAATTCTCCTTCTGAGCAAGAACATTCTTACCAACCTCTGACTTTTCTTAATATACCTCTCAATGGCTTTCCTTAGTCCTTTCTTTAAACCAGATTTTTTGTTTCGTTTCAAATCACTTAGGCGGGAGTCAATCAAATTCCTTATCCTGGATATTTTATGAGAATCCTAAAGTCAACCCTTCCAATTATAAATTAATATCATGCCCTGTTGAGATTCCCTACAGAGCAAGACTTCAATTGCTTGGAAATAAATTCCAGTATGACTTACAATCAGATTTGCCTGATGTCTACTGTGAACTCTGAACTATTCTCAAATAGGCCTCCTATAAATTCATTTGCTCCATAGAAACCTGGAAGTTCCCCATCCACTCTATTATAAAATTTCTCAAGGGAGTTCCAAGTTTTAATTCACTGGCCACCAAGGTCCAAGTGGAAGGAATGGTAGTTTTGAGAACTCCAGACAAATATTCTTTTTATTTACGTGAAAGGTAATAAACTTATAATACATAAATTAAATTATGTGACATTATAAAATGTAGTTGACATTGTATAACCCTATCATAAAGGATAGGTGTTAATTATTTTGCTCAATAGGTTAATTTTCCTGTTACTTAGTAGGATAAATCTTGGCCAATCTTACCCTGATCTGGTTGGTTTGTGCTTCTGTTCCCAGACAAGCTGCTATCCTTGGTTCCTCCATTACATGGTTTACTCTGGCCAGAAGCAGGACATTCTCTGCTGCTGTTGACTTCACTTAGCCACTGATGCCCATCACAACTTACTGAAGAATCTAACTGGCTTTGTTCCACTTCCTCTGAATTCAAACTTATATTACTAATTCCATCAAGAATTTCAATATGCTCTTTATCACTTGAACTAGAGCTTTCACTATCAATTGTAATAGATGGAGATGGAAAAGACATTAAGTCTACTTTCATGCAATTTTCTTCTTTCTCATTGTCAACTTCTATTTTAGACCCACAGGTATCTGTTTCACAGGTTTGTGAGGTATCAAAAGTCCAACCCTGAGCTTCCCAATACTGAAACTGTTCCAAATAATACCAATAAAGTTGACTATAGTGTTGTTCCCATTCCTCCTTTGTATCAGGAATGTTCCAAGGTTCAGAACATAGTGTCTGATCTGAATGTTTTTCTTGCCAGCTTTGCCATAATATTCCTCCACCATATTCGTTCCAATATTTTTCCCATTTTTCTGTGATTTCCAGCTTTGGAGTTAATGTATTTTCAACAGGAAGATTTTCAGTTTCAGTATCTTTTTTTGTTTGACGTTTACTTGTTTTGGTGCTCTCATACTGTTCAACTGAAGATGGATCATCTGAAGCCAAAATGTCATCTTCACATTCTTGTCTCCAAGATTCTCTTATAATTTCATCTAAGTACTTCTTTTGATGTTTTTTCTTTTTCCTTTTTATTTTAACTTTATTTCTAGTATTCATAGAAACCTACATAAGATAAATAACTTGAATATAAAATGCAGCTCACAAATAAACTATAAAATAAAGAGAATCCAGGTCTATTTTAAACACTAAATTATTTACTGTCAAATCCACATCCTGGGTTTTTAGTTATACAAACAAGTTAATCTTACTATTTATGTTTCCAGGAGGAGGGAAAAAGGATATATATCAAAACTTGCAGTTTTAATTAATTTATAAATATGTATGTTTAAAAAGAGGTAGAATGCTCTAACTTATGAATATGTTAGATTTGGGATAAAAAAATTCTTTGTGATATCTTACAGAGAAAACTAAGAAAGAGAAACATAAGTAACTTACCTCAAAATTCTTATGTGCAGATATCCCACCAAACTGAAGTGGTAGTCCCATACTTCTCATGAGTTCAGCCTCAGAATCAAGTTCACTTTCATCAAGGCCTAAGCCTTTACTGTCATGTGACTCTGCAGTGCCACCTTCCTCCCCTTCTTCCTCTTCTGTAGCTTGGTCTCCTACAGACAGCATCTGTTAGCTTCATTTTATAGAAAATGCAGATGCACATTTTTTCATCATTTTATTTTTTAAAAATTTATTTGTTTGAGAGAAAGAGAACATGAACACACATCACAAGCCCATGGACAAGCCCACACAAGCAGGGGGAGGGGCAGAGGAAGAGGACAGACAGGCAGACTCCCCTCTGAGTAGGGAGCCCAATATTGGGGTTGATCCCAGGACCCTGAGATCATGACTCTAGCCAAAATCAAGAGCTGGACACTCAACTAACAGTCACCCAGGGGCCCCTCATCCTCATTTTAAAGAGAAACCTGAGACCAAGAGTTATGCAAAGGTTACGATTTTTTAGGGGTAACACAGACAAGTAAGAAATAGCCAATTAAGAATCAGGAGACAACTTCTAATATGGCTCTGCCCACCACCAGCTGCCTAATCAACTTACACTTGCTGAGCATGTCCTCTGTGCTGTGTACTGTGCAAAGTACTGAGGATATAAGAGGGAATGTGGCAGAATAACTACAGGGAAAACACATTTTCACATTCCTTATTACTCAATAAGTAATATTATTATTGGATATATCATAATCAATAAGGATATATCATACTCAATAAGGAATATCATTATCAATGAGCAATATTCCTCAATTAGATCAGTGAATTTAAAATGATGATTTGTGGAGTTTACTTTAGGATCTAGTAAGAAGAGTGGCAAAAGGTTATGTCTTTAGGTGCCTCATGGTTTTTTCAATCACAACTGGGATTTATATTCTGTGACTCCGTGGGAGTCATGATTTAATGAAAGCTATAAAAGTCTGAAATCCCCTAAACTGGAAGTTCCTTTCAAATGCCCTGATTCTCCCAGAAAACCTGTTTTATTATAACGAAACAAGTTTAGCTTTATACTAGCATGGTTATATAAAAGTTTACCACACCATTAATTGGACAAATGACATTCAAAAGCTCCATTAACCATTTAAAATGTGAAAGAAGTATCACTTTATTCACCGACATACTCAATTAGGGCTGAGCTGCACTCCAGCTAAATGATCATAGACAATAAAAGAGTGAATCTTACAAACCAAAAATGGGGACTGTAAATAAGAGGAATCTTCTGTGTATAAATTCTACTAAAACAAAGAGGGAAAAAAGATACCTACTTAAAGAAGATTCTACTCACCATTCTATTCAATGAACTTATGAAAGATCAGGAGACAGCAAATAGGAAAAACAAATGTGCTAAGTTTTATGATCCTTTCATGGTATGCATATTTTATGTTCATTAGGAGCCTGGTGTCTAAAGAAACCTTATTTGTACATTACATTGAAATGTAAACCAAACACTTCATTCAGTGATCAACTAAAGAAACAGTGATTTGTTCCACCACTGTGAGAGTTAAAGGATTTTTAAGGGTAACATGATGCACTTAATTTGTGCTGAATTTAGCCTAGAACTCACGCTAGTTTTCTATCTAGAGAAACAAAAAAGACCTGTGTGGAAAGAACAAATGAGGTCACTGAGGGAAGTCTGAGAGAGACCAAGATAGTTTTCAGGTTAACTAGGTAAGACTCAAAATACATAATAAATTCTATTTGTTATCTGTGAAAGTTAACCCAGATTGTGGCCTCTTTAACTCAAACAGAAGACTAAGGATGTTCACTTTGCATTTATCCTGAATAATTTATCTATACAGTTGTTAAAGTATTAAACAAGAAGGTCATTAAACTGAGGTGGCTTGAAGGCCTTCGTTGTCTCTGTAAGGAAACCAAAGACATAAGCCACAATCAAAGCACTCAAATCTAAGAAAAGAACACTGAAGAACAACTAATCACAAACAGCTAACTAGGCTTCCCCAAATGAGGTCATTCCTTAAGATAGAGCCAATCAATAATTTCCTTGCTTTGCTTCTATATCCTCTTTACTAAAAAACTCTCCCCTAACTCCTGTCCTATAGTGGTGCTCCTATCTAGGAAGCTGGCAACTGCCTGAGTTGCATAGATATAAGTTCAAATAAACTCCTGAAAATTTTAATGTGCCTCTGTTTATCTTCCCGCACAATAAAATTTTGCTGAAAAAAAAAATATGTTCTCTACTTTTCAAAGCTTCAAATTTCATCTTGCTCTTATCTAATGGCAACAACTACATAGAGCAAAAGAGGCTACCTCAAGTCCACACAGGAGCTAGCTACAGAAAAAAAAAAGATGTGCTTTGACAGGGATTCTAGAACCACGTTATAATAAAAAATAAGGAAAGTAACCTGTGATTACTGGTTGTCATTTATAATATTTAATGCCAACAAATTAATGTAGTATAACAAATTATATTTAAAATAAATACACTATTAGTTACTTTGCGCAAGAAAAGGGCCATAATGTTTTACACTGTATTACCTGCATTGTCGCCACTGCCTTTGACATAGTAGCCTTTTAAACCCAGATTGCACAATTTTCGATCTCTACAAAGCAAATTAAATAGTCAATATTGAAATAAATTATAAACTTGAGAAAAAAACAAGTTTGAGGCAGCACAGATTAATTAACAAGGTTAAGGAACAGAAAAGCAATCTGCTAATATATTTTCCTCATCTGTAACGTACAGGTAATAATACATAACCTGTGAAGTTATTATAAGAATAGTATATTGTAAAATATTTAATAGATAGCACATGGGAAGCATCTTTAATTGTTAATTACTGATTATTAAAATTAAATGGTAGTTCTGGTTTGGAGGAAGAATCAATCTTACAATACATGAACAATGAAGTGTTCTTTAAATTTGCTCGAAGAAATGAGCATAAAAGTGGAAAGATCTATCTTACACACATATATAAATCCACATGCAGATCCTACTCCATTTGCAAATAGGCCAAGTTATCATGCCTAGTAGACAAGATATTAATGGTCTGAGCAAAGGCTGTTGTGGGGATTAACCCCCAAAGTTCTTATTTAAATATTTAATCAAACTGAAACATAAATCAAAACAATTCACCCTCAATTTTAAAATTTTATCTACCTACCTACCTACCTATCTAGGTAAGCCCCAAGCTCAACCTGGCCCTTGAACTCATGACCCCGAAATGGAGAGTCACATGTTCCACCAACTGAGCCAGACAGCCATCCTAGTCTCAACAATTTTTAAAAAACAGTGAATGATTAAACTTTTCTTTACATTATCTACTTCTAAATTTTTTCTCTATCTGCTAAGACTGGAAACTACCTAACCGAAATGAGTTTAACGAACAATTAAAAATTAAAATTTCTATATTATCTTCCTACCATTAAATTCAGCTGTAAAAAACACCACCAGAAGTGCCATAATAAGGCAATCTTCAAGTATTAGCGAATACTATTTTTCTAATGGGGCAACAATAAAGTCAACAAAATAAAATTCCTGTATATTTGATATATTTTATTGTCCTCCTGTTTATTTTTTGATACTTTATAAAACATAAAGTAGGTGATCACCCATAGCAGGACAGCAAACAGGCCAGAGGCTAAAGTGCAAAAGTGCTTTGGCAGCATGCCCACTAGTCCCCAAGAACACTGGACAATGGAGAAGTGGTTAGGGTGGTGGGGGAGATCAGCAGCTGTACAGAGGACATCAATGGTGTCCCCCCAGTACCCACAGATATGGGGCACTAGGTGTCAGGTGGAGGAGGAGACTAATATGGTGGCAAGATTGGTTACATTGAGCAAGTAAGTATATTTAGGATAATGACAGCCAAGATTTTCTATACACATATAGGTATTTATGTATGCATGTAAAGCACAGATATATCCTGACTAACTGTGTCTGCTGAGAGAGCATAGAGGCAATGAAAACCCAGGAGCAAAGAACACAATGACCACGCAAGTCTTGGTTTCTGAACACTACTCTGCTAGAAGGAGCCAAGGTACCTTGGAGAAGCGGAAGCTCCAGGTTGAAGCACGGACTAGAAAAGATAAGCCTGGGTCACCTTCTGTGCTAGAGGGTTAGGAGGAGGTCAGAGAATGCCAGGGACACATCAAAATGATATACAAGCCACCTCGAGGGGCCCATAACAGCTAAAACTATGTGAACATCAAAATAAATGAGTAATAAAATAGAATGTACTAAAAAAATGAATAATCCAGAATTCATGTTAATGTAAATAAAGGAGTAAACAAATACATGAGGAGAGAAGGCATTCTCCCTGCAGAATGCCAACTAATAAAAGCAGAATGATAGAGAATTGCTCTTTGGAAACCTTCTGAGGCAGCTGATTCAGGCACAGGAACAGGGTACTAATACTGGAGTACTTTCCCTCCAAATACTAATACATACAAATGGAACCAGTTTGACTTTACAGCAGAGATAGTTATGAGACTGCAACATAATTAGGTAATGGAGGTCAATGTCATCAGGGGTGGAATGGGTCCACAGCAAGTGACTGAAATGATGCAGAGCCAAACACAGGATTATTTCTGTGGCATTCCTGCCAAGACGGCATGGCCCAGCTCTGTTTGTGCTGAAATGTCAGATAGACCCAGGTTAAGGAAGACCAGCACACAAGATAAGGTCTGCATTTTTTAAAATTTTGAGGCCATGATAGGGAGGGAAAAGGTGAAGAATTTTTCCAAAAGAGGAGATTGACAAGTCATAAAAGGAACTATGTGGAACTCTGGATCAGAAAGAAAAGAGACACTGCTGGGAAAGTTGGGGAAATATGAACCCACTACAGTGGTTATGAAAGAGAACACATTTGTTTTAGGGAAATACACAATGGAGTATTTAGGAGTAATGGGGAATCATATGTGCAGCTTGCTCTCAAGTGGTTCAGAAAAAGACTAAAAACTGTGTGCAGGGGAGGAGGGGGGCACACGCGTGTGTCTGTGTGTATTCAGAGGGAGAGATAGAGCAAATGCAGTTAACTGTTAATACTAGGTGAGTCTAGGAGGGGAATATCAGAGTTCTTTGACCTATTTTTGTTTTTTTGTTTAAGTTTGAACCCATTCTTTACTCCTGTACTGACCTATTTTTGCAAGTTGGAAATTATTTTAAAATGATTTAAGAAAATTAAGAAAAGCCTGTTATTTATAGTATAAACAATTTTATAACAAGAATTTACTACTCCATCATTTCCCTATGTTCAATTCTAGGCTTTGTATATAATAAAAGACACAATTTTACATAACTGTAATCATAGTGTAGATATTTTATATTCAGATATGTTAATACAAAGTATTTTTTCATTTTACTACTGAGCCGTTATAAAGATTATTTTTTTTTTTAAAGATTTTATTTATTTGAGGGAGAGAGAGTGTGAGTGAGAGAGCAGAAGAAAAAGGAGCAGTGGAGGCAGAGGGAGAAGCAGGCTCCCCTCTGAGCAGAGAGCCTGATGCAGTGCTTGGTCCCAGGACCCTGGGATCATGACCTGAGCTGAAAGCAGTTGTTTAATGGGACTGAGCCACCCAGGTGGCTCTATAAAGATTATTTTTAAGAGCTCCATTATATCATACATATATAACTAATGGAAACCTGAATGCATAGTTGAAACAGAATTATTATTCTAGAGCTCATAAGACAGTATGTTAATATAATGTCCTCAGATGATAAACATTAGTTAACGATGTTAGGTTCTATTTCCTGCCTTTGAGGAGAGGTGTACAATAACCTTACTCAGTATGAGAATCAATTCAATACTAAAAAGGTATTAGGCACCTATGCTAATGCTCATTTTCTGTTTTCTGCTACATGGACTATTTTCTCAGTTTAATAACTTATTCTAGAATCAATGTGTTGTTTTAAGACTGAAACAAACAAAGACTGTGAAACAAACCTTTTCCCTATCTGGAAAGCAGGGTTAAACTAATAAGCCTCTGAAATTCCAGCATGTCTCCAAAGTCCCAAAGATTCCTCCACTTGATGTTAGCCCAAAGGCCTAGAAGTGATCCCAAAGACTTCTCAAGTGGCTACTGGAAATAATTTCAAAATGTTCTTTTCATTCTAAAGGGTTATAATTTATCTGGGCATTAAATGATCTAAAGGAAAAAGCCATTCTTTTCTCTCCTTATTTTGAACTCAATTTTACTTGAACTAAGTAAATAGAGGTTCTAAGTTTTAAGAATATGTATGAAATTACCTGAACTATAGAGGAGGAATGTTTTAATTCAAATGAGACTAAATTCAAACTAATTGATATATACACCAATTACATTGTGTTTAAAATAAAGTTACTTTAACTGAAATCTAGAAGCATAGTTTTGTAGGGGTAGGGCATGACAATTTTTCTCAACCCTTTACATTTATAACTTACATTGTCTTTCTGTTCTTTCTGGAAAGGAGTACAACCCCAAGACTCAAATCCAGCTTTAGGCTAAGAACTAAGTATGCAGTCTTGGCTTTCTTTTGTTTTTTACTCAGAGTTCTGATTGTTGCTCCTTCCCGCTCAAATATACCCCAGTTTATCTCTGCTCTTTAGACTTCTTTTCAAATACTACTTCCTTCAACAATCTCTTGTGATCTGTGGAGAAAGGTTAGGTTTCTGCTATCATATATATCTGTACTTTTCTCTTACAGTACTTACAAGAGTAATTTGCTAAATATATATGTAACAATTGTCCTAATATTCATCTCCTTTGCTAGAAAGTAAACTCAAAGGGTGTGGGACAGGCAGTTCTTGTACCCTGGTGCCCATCAGCGTAGCTAATACAAGGAAGCACAAAAAGCATTTATTGAATGAATACATGCATGCATGTGTACAAGGACAATACTTTTAAAATTAAAGTGATTTCCTTTTGGATTAATTTTCCAATTACTCCACAAACACACAATGGCAAACAGTGAGAACTGCTTCAAACTTAAACTTTACTCCAATAAACTATATTAAAACTCTAGCACATAAAATTTGCTTCCTCAAGTTGAATCTAACAATCAGCCTGTGAGATAACCAGGGCAGATATACCTGTTTTAGGGATGAAGAAAAGATTCAAGTGGCTAAACTCACCTAATATAAAGAAAGCCTCACCCAGAGTACAATTCTTCAGTCAAGTTTTTTCCTACCCGCCGGCTATCTTCCATGCAGGGCGATGTTTACCCCAAACATATATTTTCCAAAAATGCATTTCAAAACTCCAAAGAGCTAAATCTTTTTTTCTCGGGTAATTAGAAACTCTATTTCAGCGCATTTGCGCTTTAATAAAACTTAAGGTTTTAAAAATGTTAACCCCCAAGAGTTACTCAGCCTTCAACTTGTGACGTCACAGCCACTAAGGAGATTTCATTTTACATTTCTCTTCTCCCGATTTTTAAATGTCCGCTCATTAAAACGAAATAAATCAGCTGCCATTTTTTTTTTTCCCCACAAAAGCCTACAAAGTAGATTTTACTCTTTGATTTAATGGCAACCGGCGACCTCTCCGTGAAGCCCAAGATTTTTTTTTTTTTTTTTCCTGAAATATCACCCTGCCCAAGGGTCTTATACTCCGGCCGTGGATCCCAATTCCATGTAGTTTGCAAGGCCTACATTTCTGGGAAATAACCATGTTAGAGATGAAGAGGAACACGATTTTTTACTTACTCTACAAATGCCCTGGAGCAGAGGCAAAGGATTTTATGATCCTCTTCCAGGTCTTCAATGAAGAGAAACATTTCGGCCACGCGGCTCCACTTCTCGCAGCACATTTTACCACCTCAGCGCAGGACGTTCTGCGGGAAGCGGCACGGGACAGGCCTTTCCGGCCTCTGCTCGGTTCCCGGAGACCGAAGGGAGGTCTCGCCGGCGCGCCCAGGGGTACGTCAGGGAACAGGAACGGGCCCGGGGCCCCTCGAACCTGGAGCGGGCAAAGGAGCCGCCACCGGAAGTGGCTCCAGGCGCTCACGGGAAGGGGCGGGGCGATGGGGGTGTCACACTCAACGCGGTCCGTGCTGCAGCGGCAGTTTGTCTTTTTCTTACCAGGTTGCTCCGGGGAGAGACCCGCCGCTGAAATTTCTCCTTTTCCCTCGGTCGCCGAGCCACCGAAGAGCTCCCGCCGCTGTTCGAGGGTGAGGGCGAGCCGCTTCTGCCCCTCCCGCCCGAGGTGTGTCGGTCCTCATCTTGGCTTCCTAGTGCTCCTCCCCTCCGGGCGCACAGCTCCGCGTCAGTCGCGCGGGGCTCGGAGCGGCCAAGGCCGCACGTCTAGTCTCGGTGGGACCGCCCGGGAGTCCCCGGCGGGGGCGGGCGGGCTGGGCTTCCCGCGGCACTCGGTGTAAGCTCGGGCACGGAGTGGCGGGGGCGCGTGATCCTGCCTGGGTCACAACGAGCCTATTCTCTCCGCCGCGCATCCCCCCTCGCGCTCAAAAACCTCGTTTTGTCTCAACTTGGGCGGCGGGGCGAGGTGTCCGAACCTGGGCAGAGGCCTCTGGGCTTGCCCCGTGACCTCTGTTTCCAGGATGCGAATCGAGCCTCCTGGGCTCGCGGGGCCGCAGGAATGAAGTGGTTAAGAAGGCTTCCCGCAGGTCGGGCGCGGAATCCGGGTCTGGTGCTCCCTCGCTACCTGTGTGACCCGGCAAGCGACTTAACCCTTCTGAGCCTCCTTGTGATCATCCGTAGAATCGGAGTGATGAAGAGTCCCTGCTTCCTAGGGCTGCTGGAAGGGCTGAATGAAACTGTGCCTGTCAGACCTCTCATTGCTATTAACAGTTTCCGTGGGTACCTGGTGTGCGCGCGGCGGACGCCGCGTCGGTCCCTGGGGTTTGCCGCGGGTGGAACAGGTCTCTGTAGGTCCTCAGGCGGCGGACGCGGAAGAAAAATGCGTGTGCGCTTAAGGATGCGGAAAACCGGAACGCCACTGCTAGATCCGAACAGGGCAGTTGGCGTTCGGCGTGTGGTAGTCGGTGAGACTGTCCAGGCAGCTTCCTCCAAGAAGCGAGTTCCAGCGCGAAGGTGGCGGGAGCGTTTCCGGACTTGGTTGTGCTGTTAATGCCAAAATAGCATTCTTTAGCGTGTGTAACGACTGAGGTAAAATCCGGGTGTTTAAGGCTTACTATTTAAGGTTTAGTATTTTGGTCGCGTTTTCCATGGGATGGAAATAGAAAATTAATTTTCCAAGTGAAATGTTTACTTCCACACGAACTGCTTATTTCCACATCCGTGCTGCTGTCTTACTTTGGGATCCGGGCTATGCTCATTTGAGTGTCTCAAGAAAGTAGGAGTGCTGCACAGTTACGGACACGCCGGTGTAGACAGGCCGCATCTGGGGCACGAGGAGAGGTGAAGAAAAAAAGCTGGAATAGTAATGATCACAGTGGAGGATTTTAGCTAGAAGTTGAAGGACATTCTGGGTTTAAAAAAAAAAAAAAAGCAACAACCCAGAAACAAAACACAAAACCTTGAAAGGTCGTTCATAATAGAAACTAGAGTTTGAAGCTTGAATCTGAAGGGCATTGTTTTAAAGATAAAATGATTAGGTTTCCCAGATATATTTATTTAATTTATATTAGAGGAACTTCTTTTAGTTTGAAGTGGAATGCTTACTCACTAGGGCTGAATCCTAAACCCCTGTTAAACAACTATTAACAATGCAGGAGAGAAAAGGGAAATTAATTTTATTTCAGTGACTATTTAATTTAATCGGCATTTTCAGTGTATCTTCAATGTGGCTTATATACTAAAAGTAAGAAATGGATCTGTTGGCATCCATGGTGCTAAAAGTCCTGATAATGGGTGTTTAAAAATTGTTTAATTTTTGTAAAGCTTTCTAGAAAACAAAAATTCCTCTGTTCTGATGTATTATTTTTCAAAATACTCTTACTTTGAAAATGTATAAGGTCATTTACAGTAAATGTTCCTCACCAGCAATATCAGCATGGTGATATTTTCTTTATATGTGATGCACACGGCTATGTTTAACTGTAGATTTTTTTTTAAATAGGAAATGACCTGGAATTTTGGTAATTAAAATACTGTATCTCCCCCAGAACATCTTTTACAATTATAGTTTTTTTTTTTTTTAAAGATTTTATTTATTTATTTGACAGAGAGAGATCACAGTAGGAGAGAGGAAGGGAAGCAGGCCCCCTGCTGAGCAGAGAGCCCGATGTGGGACTCGATCCCAGGACCCTGAGATCATGACCTGAGCCGAAGGCAGCGGCTTAACCCACTGAGCCACCCAGGCGCCCTACAATTATAGTTTTTAATTGGATTAGAATAGATTGGTAAGGAGTCAAATATAGTCTATGCCAAATTGGAGGGAGAGGAGGGCTAGGCGGAAGTAGAGGGAACAGAGATTGCAATTTTAACATTTTCAGCCTTTCTGTGAGAGAGACACAGACCGAGAGAGAGAGGGGAAGAGAGAGATTAAAGAAAGTGTAATGAAAACCAGAGTAGGAAGTAGGAGAACCGGGTTTTAATTTTGGCCCTTGTTTCTTCACTGAATTAATTTAGTAACTTTGGGCAAGTCAGCTTGGCTTTCTCTTTTTAACTGGTTTCTGCAAAATTAAAAGATTGTGTTCATTGAGTTCTAAAGCCCTGCTCTCACACCATCAAAAGTAAGTATTTTTTCAACTTAAAAGCTTATTATTCAGATTCTTCTGGTAGTTCTTTAGTGACAAACTTTAGGGCACTGTCTTGGTCCACATCTTTTGTCAGAGACTTGAATGAACACAGTTAAGGTCTATCTTTATTTAGCTCGTATTTGTTAGGTGCTTACTATGTGCCAGGCATATTGTTCTAAGTGCTTTACATATGTTTTCTCATATGATTTTGTTTACTAGTGTATCCCCAAGTGTTTAGAATAGTGTCAAGCACAAGTTATTTTCTTAGTAAACATATGTTGAGTAAATGAATTAATAACCCAATGTTTTAAGTCTTATATGAGCCATGCCATGCCCTTTCTTATACACTGTATTCTGTCCCTTCTGGCCTAGTCAAGGACTGCTGCCAACAATTACTCCTCTCCTGCCTCATCTATTTCTTACTCTCCCACTGAGGCATTAGCATTGGTATTAAAGACCATGTTTTCTTTCATCTCAAAACAATAACAAACTTGGCCCACATTCCTCTCTTCCTTTTTGCATCAGCATTCCTATAAAGAGTTGTCCATATTTGCTGTTTCCAATTCATTTCCTCTCACTTTTTCATGAATTTACTCCACCCGACTTTCATCCCCACTGTACAAAATAGTTCTTAATTATCTGGACTTGTCAGTGTCTCTGTGTTGTAAAACCCAATGGTCCATGATAATTTCTTAGACCTCTCTGCATCATTTGAAACCACTGAATAACTCCTTTCTTCTTGGGAACACTTTGTTACTTTGACATGCAGGTTGCCACTCCTGGAAGGGGAATGCTGGTTCCTCATTGTTGTCCCAACTTCTAAAATGTTGAGTGCCCCAGTGTTCAGTTCTGGGGGCTCTTTTTAATTCTATATTTCCTCCCTAGAAGGATCTTTTTTAGTTTCATGGTTTTCATACAATATTTATATTCCCAATTCCCAGATATATTTCTCCAAATTTGATCTTCCTGCTAATCTCTATGACCAGCTGCCTATTTAAGGTCTTCACTTGGATGTCTGCTAGAATCTTTACATGTTTAAAACTGAATTTCTGATCTCTCTTCCAATCCCAGACCTGTTCTTCCTGTAACTCCATCTTTTCACAAGCAAGCTAATATGATGACGATGCTATCAATGCTTACTTAGGGCTTACATAGTGGAAGGTACTCTTCTAACGTTTTTTAAAAACATATATTCTTGGGGCACCTGGGTGGCTCAGTGATTGAGGCCTCTGGCTTTGGCTCTGGTCATGGTCTTGGAGTCCTGTGATCGGGCCCCATGTGGGGCTCTCAGCATGGCGGGGATCCTACTCTCCCCACCCCTGCCTGCCTCTCTGCCTACTTGTGATCTTTGTCTGTCAAATAAATAAATAAAATCTAAAATGTGTGTGTGTGTGTGTGTGTGTGTGTGTGTATTCTTCACAACAGTTTTACTAGACAGGTACTGCTATTATCCCCACTTTACAGATGGAGAGACTGAGGCAGACTTAATAAGTAACTTGCCTAGGTCATACAATAAGTAACAGAGTCTCCTAGAGTACAGACCCATATTGCCAAAACACTGTAGTCATCCCAGACTTCTCTCTCTCTCTCACTTATATTGTACATCCATTCATCAGCAACTCCTTTGGCTTTATCTTCACAGTATATCCAGAAATTATCATCTCTTACAGACTTTCACTCTGTCACGTTGTCCAAGCCACTTTCATCTCTCATTTCAATTATTGCCTGAACTTCCTATTTGCTTCCTATGCAGTGTATTCTCAATACGGCAGTCATTTAAAACCCAAGTTAGGCAGTCTCACTCTTCTGGTGCCTTCTTCATCTCACTTAAAGTTAAACTAAGCCTACAGAGTTCTACAGTGCTACTCCTCTCTCCATTTCTGACTGCTCTCCCTATCACTCTTCTTCAGCCTTCTTCCTTGTTGCTCCTCAGACCACACCAGTAGACATCCTTTGTATTTACTTTTATTTTAGCCAGGACTTCTCCTCCAAATACCCACATAGTTTGCTTCCTCATTTCCTCAGGTCTCTGCTCAAATGTACCTTTCAAAGAGTCCTTCCCAGGCAACTGTATATAACACAGCAACCCTCCCTCCTACCCTCTTGAGTGATATAGACCTCTATTTTTCTCTTATCCTGCTGTATATTTCTCCATAGCACTTATCATCATCTAATGTAGTATATGTACCACCATATCCTAATTTTATAGATCTTAGCAAGTTGAGTTACAAGTGGGTTACTCAATATCATACAACTAGAATCTGTCATCGGGAGTGACGTGAGTGCTGAAAGGTTATGAAACTAGGGTCTGAGGAGTGATTGAAAGAATTAAGGATTCTGACCAGAAAATGGGATTTCACAGCTCATCATAGCTTTGTTGAAACTTGAGAGTTTGTGTAATGAAAAAGGTTCTATGGTGTAGAACTGGGTGCAGTAGGGAAAAGTTACAGTGAGATAAGTATGTGCAAGATCTGGATGATTTTGAAGATGGAATCGACACCTTTTGAGTTTTCTGTTCCGGAAAGTTTAAATCGAATTCGAGGATGACTATTTTGAAGGAGCTTCTTGTGTGCAGCACCGGGCCACTGTTCATTGACTACTTATGAAGATGTCCCTCTTTGCTGTACTGTGCTTGTTTGATAAGTCAGAGTGTAATTGAGGATAAGAAGTACAGTTCTATTACCAGTTTGAGTGGGGGGTAGTACTAAAGGTTTTAAGATCATAAGATATGGGGGGGTGCCTGGGTGGCTCAGTGGGTTAAGCCTTTGTGGCTCAGGTCATGATCTCAGGGTCCTGGGATCAAGCCCCGCATCAGGCTCTCTGCTCAGCAGGTGGCCTGCTTCCCCCTCTCTTTTTGCCTGCCTCTCTGCCTACTTGTGATCTCTCTCTCTTTGTCAAATAAATAAATAAATAAAATCTTTAGGAAAAATAAAATCACAAGATGTTATGATCCTGTTAAAGTCAGAAATGAGACTAGATTATTAGGGCCATTGTATTAAGCAGTAAGGGACAGATCATCAAAATGATTGGTTTTTAGGCCTAGGAAAAGCTCCTTTTAACATATTTGAGAGACTGTCATGTATTTTAATTTATTAACAATATTTAAAATCTCTTTTTCTCTTGAGGTATAATTTAGCATAACATTGACCATTTAAAAATGTACAACTTCACGGTTTTTAGGGTATTCCCCAGGTTGTACAATCATCATTACAATCTAATTCTGGGCCCTTTTCATTATTCCCAAAGACACCTTTGTTAACATTAGTGGCCACTTCTCATTGCCCCTTCCCCCCAGCCCCTGGCAACCACTTACCCTCTTGTCTCTATTGATTAGCCTATTCTGGTTATTTCATATGAATGGACTCATATAGAATGTGGCCTTTAGTGTCTGATTTTTTTAATCTAGTATGTTTTCAAGGTTCATGCCTATTGTAGCATGAACCATTATCTCTTTTTATGGCTGAATAATATTCTACTGTAGGGGTGAGCACATTTTATTGATCTATCCATCAGTTGATGGGCATTTCACTTTTTTGGCCCTTAGGAGTAATTTTGCTATCAACATTCATACATGAATTTCTGTGTGAATGCATGCTTTCAGTTTTCCGGGGTACATACCTAAGAATAGAATTGTTGGGTCATTAGGTAACTCTTTGTTTAGATTTTTGAGGAACTGCGAAACAGATTTTCACCATGGTTGTACATAAGGTTCTAATTTCTCCATATCGCTTACTTTCCATTTTTGTGATTCCAGCCATCCCAGTGGGGGAAGCTCTCATTTTAAAAGTAGTAAGTTTCACTAAGTTTTTGTTGCCTTCTAAATGTTCAAACCCTGATACATTATAAGGGTTCAAGACTTTAGATGGATTGATGAGAATATGATGTACTTAAAGCCCACATCGTTGTACGGTGACAGATGGTAGCCATATTGTGAACTCAGCATAACGTATAGAGTTGTCAGATCACTAAGTTCATTGCCTGAAACAAAAATGGCATTGTGTGTCAACTATACTTCAGGGGGAAAAAAAGCCTAGATTGTGAGCTTAATGTGTGTTGTGTTTACCTTCTGTTACCATAGCAGGTGTACAATTTCTCACAAGTAAATGCTTTTGGTTACAAGGAAATTAAGTAAGACTAAATCTTCCATGCCCTGTTAATAAGTCAGTCAGCAAGACAATCTTGGGATAAAGACAACATATAACTGCTCTTGTATATCTGTCTCTCCCTCTCCCTCCATCCCTTTATTTATTTACTCATTTCCTGCCTCATCTATAAAGGGTTTGAGATGATTTTCTTAAAGATTATGTAGCATGGAGGAATGATAAAATATCTCCAAGAATATAATCAGAACCAGGGAAGATAGGAATGAAAGAAGGAAATCTTGTGTAGGACATGATCCTAAGAGCTAATATAATTATACCATTGAATATCATATTTGACTTCGGCTTATTATCTGGGAAAGTTACTAAGAAGAGACCTGGTCAGTTACACATTTTACCTTCAAACTTTTTTTCCAAAGAAGCAAAGGTTTTTATAGCTCTGAAAATTTTTTTCTTTTTTCTCTTTTTTTAATAGCTCTGAATTTTAATTGAAGTCTCAAGTGGTTTTTATATAATGGACATAAATGGTGTGTAAAGCTGTCCTCATTAAATCTTTGGTTGCATGAGTATAATTTTTAACTGTGATACACTAGTGTGGGTCTATAATATATGTCACACATTTGTGAATGTGTCTTGATATTTATTTTATGGGAACTCTAGATATTAATGATTATCTTTTTTTAATCATATGTTTTTCCATTTGTATGCTGTTTTCCAGAGCACATACACTGAAACTTGGGACAAGAAATTTACTTAATTTCTGGTAAGTTAAGTGACTGGTTTAGAGATAAGTGACATGAAATAATTGTATGGCTATAGTTTCAGTCATTGAACACTTAAGAGAAATTTTAGTGACTATAAGATAGAAATGACAGTGATAAATTTTTTATTATTGCATAATGTTAAAAGAATAGAGTTTTTTTTTTTTTTTTTTTTTTTTTTTTTGGTAAACCTGCTTCTAAAAAACAGTAGCCAAAAATGTATGTCATCATTTCCTAAACAATTGGGTTACTTTTATTGAGTGAAATATTGATGCTTGCTTTTGTGAAGAACAGTTACCTCAACATAACCTGGTTTAAGATAGAAACATTCAGTATGATCCACTTAAGATGTAAGTCAGATTATTAAGATCAGTCTGAAATTTCATTCTTCATCAGGTTTATTTTTCTTTCTCAATTAAAGCTTGTGAGTTATTTCAAAAGCTAAACCTGACATGCTTCATGAACATGCAAATGAAACATTATTTTCACATTGAAGTTTGCAACAAAGTTAACCATAGCAATCTACTCATTTTTGGTATTAAGAAATGACTCTATGTAGTATTTATGTAGACTAAAACATTTAACTTTTCAACTGTGAAAGGAATAACATTGGGTTATTTTTCACTTCTAGTGGCCAAATTAAAGACCTACCATGACAATGAAGAAAGAGACTGCATTTGTCATTTTCACCTAAAGAAAAATGATAAACAAAAATCAAACCTGTGGCACAGGACAAGATTCTATGCCCTATATGACTTGTCTGATTCACATACTTGAAGAATGGTTTGGTGTGGAACAGTTGGAGGACTATTTGAATTTTGCAAACTATCTCTTGTGGGTTTTTACACCACTAATACTTTTAATACTTCCTTACTTTACTATCTTTCTTCTCTATCTTACTATTATTTTCTTACACATTTATAAGAGGAAGAATGTATTAAAAGAAGCCTATTCTCATAATTTATGGGATGGTGCAAGGAAGACAGTGGCAACTCTCTGGGATGGACATGCGGCGGTTTGGCACGGTAAGCAAGATTACTTCGCTGTCTCTGTGTGGCTCTTCATCTGTGTGGCACTGGAGCTATATCATCATCTCATTTTATTGATCAATAGTAAAAAATATAAGGGATATTTACTATTTCATTTTATCTCTTTGCATACATTGTGTATCTACATGTCTTTCTTAAAATTAGTGTTCCCAAACACATTAGTTCCCATTAAACAAAGAACCATACAACAATGTAGGCTCTTACTGTAACCTAAAATATTAAAGTTTATATGTAAGATAACTAAAAGACCAAGAAACTAATTGAAACTGTATAGAAACCTATTTTAAAATACTCAAATTTATGTGTAAGACATCTAAAAGAGTAAGAAACTAATTAAAACTGTATAGAAACCTATAGAAACCTGCTTTAATTATTTAGTATTTAATTCCATTTTGTTCAAAATAAGTGAATTTCCTAGTGTAGATATTTAAAAAATGAATATTAACTAATAATATTAAATATAATTTGTATACCATGGTTTACCCATTTTCTGTTTGATTAATTTCAGAGGTCACATGTCTCTTGAATAAATGAGATAGCAACAAGTTTCTCTCTAGGATATTCATTCTTTATCATTTGAGAAATTGTATTGTTCTATATTTAATGATTGGTTCTGTGGCTACCGTGAAAATTGCCCTCTTGTGGCCTATTATCTCTACCAATTTTTATCTTATTTGTTAGCCATTTTTGCACTAGGACTTATAAAAAAATACAGAGAATTCAGTAGGTGTGTAACAGAGATGTACTTTCTATTTCATTTTGGGCATCAAAGTGGTTTCCCAGAAAGGCACAGAAGCATAGATTTTGAAATAGATACCAGAGGATATATACCACAGCAATACAAGGCTGCTATTAGCAAAGATCACCAGTGACCTGCTTATTAGGCCACTGTGTCATCATTTTAATACTACATGCAGTCTTAGAAGTCTTTTTTTAGTACTTCTTATGCCACCATTGTTGAATGTTTGACATACAGTCTTAAAACTTAGGATAGATTCCGTGTATTATCTCCATTTACAGTTTTCCTGTGAGAAGGTTGAGGAAAAGAGAGATTGTTATTTGCCCAAGGCACACTAGAAAGCTAGGAAGAAAAGTCAGGATACAATCTCAGATATCAAGCTCTAGAGCCTGTGCTGTTATGATCTGTGCTGTGTGGTCAGTTTATTCAGAGAATTCAGGGTCATAGTAGTGGTATTCAGCAGGTTTGCCTTTGATGTACTGAATTTTGAACATTACTCAATACTAATGCTCTTGCTAGTCATTACAACTCATTCCCTTTTATGGTTGTTTTACGTGAGACAAGATGGTCCTTCAGCATATCACCCGTGTCCATCTGCAGAGATTGCATCTTTGTAGGCTGCTTTATTATCCCAAATAGATAATCCCCTATATTTCAGGATTATGTATATCATAAGGAATTTTGAGTTTATTTATATTTCAGGAAACATGATTTAATTTAGGTAACTTCAAGCACTAAGCTTATTTTGAAATAGAATATATAGTTTTGAGGTGTTTTTATCTTTCTGAGATATTTTTAAATATGCATTTATGGCTCAGAAGAACTAAAATATATAGTTCTTAGCCTGTTTTAAATTTTTTTATGGTAACTTGATACTATATTTTATTGGGATAAATGATACTCTCTTATGATTTTTCCTTATTCAGCCATTAAAAAATGAAATCCTGCCATTTACAACAACATAGATGTACCTTGAAGGCATTGTGCTAAGTGAGATAAGACAGAAAAATCCTATATCATTTCACTTATATGTGGCATCTAGAAAAAGGAAAAACCCACCATCATTGAAAAAAGAGGTCAGACTTAATGGTTATCAGAGGCAGAGGATGGGGAAGAGGAATTGGAGGAGGATGGTTAAAGGTATTAACTTCCAGTTACTAGATAAGTTGGTTCTAGGGATGTAATGTACAACATGACTATAGCTAACACTGCTATACAATATACAGTCAAGTTTTAAAGAGTAAATTCTAAGAGTTCTTAATACAAGGAGTAAAATATTTTTTTCTTTACTCTTTTATCGATATGAGATGATGAATGATAGCTAAACCTACTGTGGTAATCATTTCACAATATATGTAATTCAAACCATCATTCTGTATGCTTTCAGCTTATACAGTGATACATACCAATTGTTTCTCAATAAAACTGGAAAAGATGGTTTTATTTGCATGCATTTGTATGCATATTTGGATTTTGTATTGGTATCAAATCAGTTTTAATTCATGCTTCTTTAAGGAATCTTCAGAGGAATTTTTTAACTAATAAAAATGTTGATTGTAAAAAAATGTGGTAAAAAAAATAAGGCAAATGACGATCACCTTAAATTTACTATTGCAGTTGTGTTTTGTTAAAATTCTGATGTGTTTATAATTTTTTCTGTGTTGCCAACTAGTATTTTTCATGTCACTAAGCCTTAGTGACTTCTAATGACTATATGGAACTCTGTAAATCTTACAATGAATTTAGTCAGTTATCTGTTGAACCATCATTTATTTATAATTTTTTCACTGTAAGTATGTCTGTATGAGACTTTATCCAGCGTGTTGTCTTTTGAAGTTGTATTTTATGTTATACTGTACATAATTTAAGTGCCCTGTCACTTTTCAAAAAATTTCTGATTCTTACTTGCTGCTTAACATAATGCCTATAGTAAATAAAGAAATATTAATTTGATGTTTCTTAAATACCTACATTTCTAGGCAGTTTGCTTGGTGGTAGGTCAATGAAATGCCTACCCTCAAGTTAGCTTTTAAAGTGTTAAAATTTTTGACTTATTTTTCAAAAAACATTATTCCTAGAAAATATGAACATTTTTAAAAGGTGGACTTGTAACGTTTAATATTTCCCTTGAAAATTAAGTCCTCTATAAGATAGCTAGATGTTTTTGAGAAAAGTAAAAGCTATGTATTTTCGCACGACTGTAAAGGTAATGAGGACTGTAACTTTCATCTTAGGGACGTAAGGAATATTTCATTTTTGGGGCTTTTAGTTTTTTTTTTTTTAAAGATTTTATTTATTTATTTAAGTGAGAGAGAGCATGAGCAGAGGGGAGGGGCAGAGAGGGAGAAGAAGACTCCCTACTGAGCGGGGAGCCTGACGTAGGAATTGATCCCAGAACACTGAGATCATGACCTGAACCTAACTGATTGAGCCATCCAGGTGCCCCTTAGTTGTTTATTTTATCTTATTTTATTTTGTGTTTGTTTTACAAGGGAAATTTACTTTATTATCTGAAAATAGGTATGTTTACCTAATGCCATCATAACTGGTTAAATTCATTGGCAGTACAAAATTATTGAAAAATATGGTTTGAATAAGTAGGCTGATCATATGGTTTATTATGTTATATGAGTTAGAGTTTTTTTAAAAATGGGCCATAATAGCATAAACTCAAAAAAATTTTTTTAAAGATTTTATTTATTTAATAGAGAGTGTGCCAGAGAGCATGCATGGGGTGGGAGTTGGGGAAAATGGAGCTCAGTGGGGAGCTGCACATCGGGCTCCCCACTGAGCAGGGAGCCTGATGTGGGGCTTGATCCCAGAACCCTGGGGTCTTGCATGACCTCAGCTGAAGGTAGATGCTTAACCGACTGAGCCATCCAGGCATCCCTAAATTCAACTTTCTTTTACTTTATGTTTTATTATTATTTCATAAAGAATGGATACAATTTATTCACTAAAAGGGCCCTATAAATTAAATGGGATGTAGCAAAGCCTATGCGAAAATTAAATTGAGGTATTAAGAGACATTCCCTCTCTACTTCAGTTGGAAAAGCGTTTCCTTTAACCTCTTCTCTTATTGAGTGTGGGATTCCCTGAGCTTAAAACCAGGTTCTCCCCAACTACTGGCTGGTGGCCTTGACAAGTTACCTCACTTCTTTTTCCACTTCCCCCCTCCTTTCTGCCCCCTGCCCTTTGCAACAATCATGATTTTTCTAAACTTTGTTTTTAAAAAATATTTAGAATTATAGGGAAGCTACAAAAATATTTTTTCCTGCATATTTTCACGCAACTTCCCTTAATGTTAACATCTTATGTAACCATTTCTACAGTTACTGACTTAATAATGGTATAATACCATTAAGTAAACTACAGGTCTTACTTAAATGTTACCAGTTTTCTCATCAGTTTCCTTGTACCAGAGTTCCATGCTGCATTTAGTTGCCATGTCTCTTCCAATTTGTGATGGTTATTTAGTTAGGTGTTTTGTTTTGTTTTGCTTTGTTGTATGCATCTTTCATGACTTTCACAGTTTTGAAGAGGACTGCTCAATTATTTTGTAGACTCTCAATTTAGATCTGATATTTTCTGTAATGAGACTGAAGTTATGTGTATTTACACATACTTGACAAGAATACCACAAAAATGATGATGTGTCCATCTCAGTGCATTGTATCAGGTGTTCATAATGTTGCTTTGTCTTATTACTGGTGTAAAGACTTTGATTTTGTGGCTAAGGAGTTGTTTCCAGGTTTCTCTACCGTGAAGTTGCTATTTTTTACTTTGTAATTGAAAAATATCTTGGGGGAACCACTTAAAACTATGTAAGTAATCTTTCTCAACCAAGATACTTAATGATTTTAAACCTCATTTTCCTCTTTTAGAAAATGGGTTGTTGTAAGGAGTCAGTGAAATTTCATGTAAAGTAGTATTTAGCATAATTTCTATTACATACTTAATGTTTGATAAATGTTAGCTATCTTAATTGTAGAGCATCTTTTTAATAAAGATTTATTTATTTATTTTAGAGAGTGAGAGTACATGCAAGTATGGGGAGGGGCAATGGGAGAGAGAAAGGGAAAGAATCTCAAGCAAACTTCCCGCTGGGGCTCCAACTCATGACCCTGAGATCATGAGCTGAGCTGAAATCAAGATTTGAAAACTTAACTGGCTGAGCCACTCGGGACCCCAAAGAACATCTTCCTTCTAATAATTTGGAAGACACCAAAGTATATTGTCTATATCATGATCATAATTAAGTTCAACTTATCATACCTACTATATTCAGAGTCCCTACTGTTTTCAAGATATTTTTAGACCATCAAATTTTTTATAGTTATTCCTAGTAAGAAATGCATTTTGCTGCCCAGTACACACACACACACACACACACACACACACACACACACACACTCTCATGCAAAGTATATGTACTTTCTATGAAGATCTCTTTTATTTTCTATTGTACTTCCTTTTTAAAAAGAAAAATGCTCATAACTCACTAAAGTGATTTCATAACTCACTAATAGGTTGCAACCAGCATTTGCAAATCAAGATGTAGCTTAGCTTGGACATATCTGTAGTACAGGTTATAGTATAGGGTGAGAAGCACAGACTTTGGAGTTAGACAAATGTGGGTTCCCACCTTGGCTCCACCACTGTGTGACCTATGCCCAGGGTCCACACTAGTCAAAATATGCTTCCCCTTCCATGGACAGTGGTTGGATGAACCGTGATAATTAATTGCCATTGTGATTACTTTCTCCAAGCTTGTATTGTTCATAAGCTTCCCTAAGGATTAATATACTATAGGCAGGAGATGATAGGACTGCACTTTAAAACTAACATTGGGAAGAAGGAGTGATAGATTTAAGAGGTTTTGGTGACCAGGTACATATGGAGTCTTGAGGGAGGAAGAGCTAAAGTGCTCTAAAGTTATTACCTTTTTTTTCCCCCAAAGATTTGCTTGGGATTGATTTGGGAGAAGAGAGGTAGAGAGCAATGGATAGGAGCAGAGGCAGAGAAACCCAAGCAGATTCCATGCTGAATATGGAGCCCAGCCCCGGGCTTCATCCTATGACCCTGAAATCATGACCCAAGCCGAAATCAAGAGTCAGACGCTCAACCAACTGGGCCACCCAGGCGCCCCTATAGTTTCTACTTATGTTAGGGAGACACTGGACAGGATGCGTTCCATTTAAAGGCAGTCACGTGACTAGAAGCACAAAGATGAGGAAGTATTTTTAGGGAGACACCTTTTGTCCATATAATTCATGAAAGAATTTGACTAATAATTGATGGGCAGTTGGGCTCTAAAAGCCTCGAAAATGTTGGACTGGAGTATAATTTACTGGTGCTTTCTGAGCAGTGAGTAGTAAGGTATATCACATCTTTGCTTTAAGAGCAACACAGTTTAATGTTTGGATTTCATGTTTATTTACCATAGTGGTAAACCATAGTTTCTGTCAATAATTGAAATAACAATGTTACTAGTCTCAACCAATGATTTGATGTTATATAAGTATAATTATTTAATTTTTAAAAAATATTCTGGAAGGCAGGAAGAAACCTCAGGAATATTCTGTGTAATATTCTGTGTAGTACTCCTCAAAGGAGTATTTTTTATTTCTCAAAAAAATTACCAGGTGAGACAATTGATTCTTTTGGTAACTTGAGACCTCAGTGATTGTTCTATAGAGCTAAAAGTAAATCCACTTGCTTGAATTTGAACTAGGTAATTGGAAAGAAAGGTTAAAAGTATACATAATCTCAAAATCTCACTAAATTCAATTTTTAAAAACATTCTTTAAGTTCATTTGAGGTATTACCAATACTTTATTTTTTCCATACTAGAATCATAGTTGCCACACTTACCTTCATCTATTCGGTGAAGACATTATAAACTACTTCAAAAATGAATTTCCTGGGGCGCCTGGGTGGCTCAGAGAGTTAAAGCCTCTGCCTTCAGCTCAGGTCATGATCCCAGGGTCCTGGGATCGAGCCCTGCATCAGGCTCTCTGCTTAGCAGGGAGCCTGTTTCCCTCTCTCTCTGCCTGCCTCTGTGCCTACTTGTGATCTCTGTCTGTCAAATAAATAAATAAAATCTTAAAAAAATTTCCTGATCTAAAATTTACACTACAGTCTTTGATACTCAAATTTGTTTCTTAGCAATCAAATGGGAATAGATTTAAGGAAAGAAACATCATTGCAGATTCTCATATTCTGGACTTCCCTTTTATCTCTTACACGAGTGGTGGGCTTCTTAGGACGGCTGTTCCGGGTGCGGCAGTCTGACTTCAGGAGCTTCCTTTCCTTTTCTGCTCTAGTCACTTGAAATTTCCTTTCTTCTTAGCTTCCTTTTACTTTGACCCTAATTCTGCCCTTGGCCTCTGAATGCGTGTCTTTCCCCCCATGTCTTGGGTTTTTTTTTGTTTTTTTTTTTTGAGAAAGATTTCTACATTTTTATTTAACTGAATGGAGTATAAACCAAGGTTGGTGTTTCTTTTATGACATGGAAAAACAGTAATAGCAAAAACAATTTCTGTATTACTTTTTTTTTAACTTTTTATTTATTTGTTTTAGAGAGAGAGAGAGAGTGCACACAAGCAGGCAGAGTGGTAGGCAGAGGCAGACAGAAGCAGGCTCCCTGTTGAACAAGGATCGCGATGTGGGATTTGATCTTAGTCTCTGGGATCATGACCTGAGCCGAAGGCAGCGATGGCAGTGGCTTAACAAAATGTGCTACCCAGGCGTCCCGATTTCTGTATTACTTTATAATTTTCTTCCTTTTTAAAAATTGAGATATAATTAACATCATATTTCAGGTGTACAACATAGTGGTTTTATATTTGTATAAATGTGAAATGATCACCACAGTTAAGTAGTTAAAATACATCATCATATGTTTTTTTCCATTTTAATTGGTTCTTTGGTGTAAATACATTGTCATACACAGTGGCAAAATTCATTTTGTGATGACAACTTTTAAGATTTGTTCTCTGAGCAGCTTTCAAATGTACAGTTCATCGTAGTCATGCTGTACATTATATCACCACAACTTACTTACAATAAAACTAAAGTTTATATCTTTTTTTTTTAAGATTTTGTTTATTTTTTGACAGAGATCACAAGTAGGCAGAGAGGCAGGCAGAGAGAGAGGACTCCCCGCTGAGCAGAGAGCCCATGTGGGGCTAGATCCGAGGAGCCTGGGATCATGACCTGAGCCGAAGGCAGAGGCTTTAACCCACTGAGCTACCCAGGCACCCCAAAGTTTATATCTTTTGATCCCATTTTGCCCACCCCCATCTCCTGCCTCTGGAGACCTTCAGTCTGTTCTCTATATCTGTGAGCTCTTTTTTTTTTTTTTTAAAGTCCACATATAAGTGAGATCATATGGTGTTTATCTTTTACTTTCTGACTTACTTTACTTAGCATAATGCCCTCAAGGTCCATCCAGGTCACAGATAGTATAAGATACTGTTCTTTTTTTTTTTTTTTTTATAGGTGGATAGTATTCCATTGTGTCTATATATGCTCTATTTTCTTTATCCATTCATCCATTCATAGACACTTAGGTTGTTTTTATATCTTGGCTATTGGAAATAATGGTTTAAAGTGAACATGGGGATGCAGATCTCTTTTTGAATTAGTGTTTTTGTTTACTTTGGATAAATATTCAGAAGTGGAATTGCTGGATGGTGTGATAGTTCTATTTTTAACTTTCTGAGGATCCTGCATACTGTTTTCCATAGTTGTTGCACTAATTTACATTTGCACCAGCTGTGCAGGATTCCCCTTTTGCCATATCCTTACCAACACTTATTTCTTGACTTTTTGATAACTATTGTAACAGATATGAGGTGATAGATCATTGTGGTTTTGATTTGCATTTCCCTGATGGTTAGTGATGTTGAACATCTTTCACATACTGGTTGGCCGTCTGTATATCTTTGCAAAAATGTCTATTTAGATTCTCTGTCCATTTTTTTTTAGATGTTTTTGAGTTGTAGGAGTTGTTTTTTTTTTTTTTTTTTTTACTGTTTTTGAGTTGTGGAAGTTCATTGTGTTTTGCATATTAACTTTATCAGATCTATCATTTGCAAATTTCTCCCTTTCAGTAGGTTGCCTTTTCATTTCATTGATGGTTTCCTTGGCTGTGCAGAACCTTTTAGTTTGATACAGTCCCATTTGTGTATTTTTGTTTTTGTTGCCTTTGATTTTGGAATCAGATTTAAAAAGTCATTGCCAACTCTGATGTCAGGAAGTTTACTGCCTATGTCTTCTAGGAGTTCTGTGGTTTCAGGTCTTAACATTCAAATCTTGAATCCGTTTTGAGTTAATTTTTGTGTATGAGGAAGATAGTAGTCTAGTTTCATTCTTTTGAATGTGACCATTGCCCCATTGTGACCCCAATGTGACCATTGAAGAGACTATTCTTTCCCCATTGCATATTCTTGCCTCTTTTGTCAAAAATTAATTGACCATGTGTGTGTGGATTTATTTCTAGGCTCTCTATTCTGTTCTGTTGGTCTGTGTGTCTGTTTTTATTTCGATACCATACTGTTTTGATAACTATAAGTTTGCAATACAGTTTGAGATCAAGGAAATGTTGCCTGTAGCTTTGCTCTTTCTCGTGATTGCTTTGACTCTTTGGGATCTTTCATGGTTTCATTCAAATATTTAGGTTTGCTTGTTCCATTTCTGTGAAAAATGCCATTGAAATTTTGATAAGGATTGTATTGAATCTGTAGATTGCTTTAGCTGTTATGGACATTTTAACAATATTAGTTCTTCCAGTCCATGAGCATGGACTATCATTCCATTTATTTGTATCTAGTTCAGTTTCTTTCATTAATATCTTATTATTTTCAGTATAGGTCTTTTACCTCCTTGGTTAAATTTATTCTAGATATTTTATTCTTCTGCATGTAATCTTAAATGAGATTGTTTTCTTAATATCTCTTTTCGATAGTTTGTTATTAGTGTACAGAAACACAACAGATTACTGTACATTTATTTTGTGTCCTGCAACTTTACTGAAATTTTTTTTTTAATTTTTTATTTTTTATAAACATATATTTTTATCCCCAGGGGTACAGGTCTGTGAATCACCAGGTTTACACACTTCACAGCACTCACCAAA
>NC_081559.1:123141573-123185595 GCF_022355385.1 Mustela nigripes | reverse complement strand
TCCTTCTGTGACCCTGCAGGACCTGAGGCCACGCTGACCCCGCGTGGGCTTCACCCCGGTTTAGCCTCTGGAGCCATGTCCCTCAGCGGAACAGACTTTTAAAAGTCCTGATTTTGTGCGCCGTTGCTCCGCCGCTTGCCGGGAGCCGGCCCCTCCCCCAGGGGTCTATCTTCCCGTTGCTTTGGATTCACTTCTCCGCCGGTCCTACCTTTCAGAAAGTGGTTGTTTTTCTGTTTCCAGAATTGCTGTTCTTCTTCTCTTCCATCTGCCGATGGATTTTCAGGTGTTTGCAATCTTTAGATAAGCTATCTAGCTGATCTCCGGCTAGCTGAAGCAGTCTCAGCCTGCTACTTCTCCGCCATCTTGACTCCTCCTCCTCATGTCGTCTTTAAATACTGACAGTTTTATTCCTTCCTCTCCAATTTGGTTGCCTTTTATTTCTTTTTCTTGCCCAACTGCTCTGGCTAGGACTTTAAGTATTAGGTTGAATAAAAGTGGTGAGAGTGTGCATCCTTGTCTTATTTCTGATCATAGAGGAAAACTTTAGATTTTTCCACCATTTAGTATGATGTTAGCTATGGGCTTCTCATATATGGCCTTTATTATGTTAACATATATTGTCTCTATACTCACTTTGTTGAGAGTTTTTATCATAAATGGATATTGAACTCTATCAGATGCTTTTTTTGCATCTGTTGAGATGATCATATAATTTTTACTTTTCATTTTGTTTATGTGGTGTATTGCATTAATTGATTTGCAAATGTTGAACCATTTTTACATTCTTATAAGTTCCATTTGATCATGGTATATGATTTTTTAATGCATTGCTGAGTTTGGTTTGCTAATACTTTGTTGAGGATTTTTACATCTATGTTCATCAGGGATATTAGCCTGTAATTTTCTTTTCTTGTAATGACCTTGTCTGGTTTTGGTATCAGGGTAATGTAAAAGGAGTTTGGAAGAGTACTCTCCTCTTCTCTTGTTTGGAAGAGTTTGAGAATTGGTATTAATTCCTCTTCGAATGTTTGGTAGAATTCACTGGTGAAGCCATCTAGTCCTGGAGTTTTGTTTGTTGGGAGGTTTTTGATTACTAATTCAATCTCCTTACTAGTAGTTGGTCTGTTCAGATTTTCTGTTTCTTCATGATTCAGTCTTAGAGGTTTGAATTTATCCATTTCTTGTAGGTTGTCCAGTTTCTTGGCATATATTTTTCATGGTAGTTTCGTATTCTTTGTGCTTCTGTGGTATCAGTTGTAAGGTCCCCTCTTTGAGTTAATTTTTCAAGTACTCTCTTCTTCTTGTGAATCTAGCTAAAGGTTTGTCAGTTTCCTTATCTTTGAAAAGAGTCATGTCTGCTTTTTTTTTTTTTTTAAGATTTTATTTATTATTTGAAAGGGAGATAGAGAGTGAGAGAGAGTAAACATGATCAGAAGGAAAAGCATACTCCCCGCTGAACAGGAATCCCGATGTGGGGCTCAATCCTGGAACTCTGGAACATGACTTGAATCAAAGGCAAAAGCTTAGTCAACTGAACCACCACTTAGTCAACTGAAACCACTTGGTTTCATTGATATTTTGTGTTGACATTTTAGCCTTTATTTCACTCATTTCCCCTCTAATCTTTGTTATTTCCTTCCTTCTACTAACTTTGTTCTTTTTATAGTTTCTCGAGGTGTAGTTAGGTTGTTTATTTGAAATTTTTCTTGAGATAGGCATTTATCACTGTAAACTTCCCTTTTAAAACTTTTGCTGTGTTCCACAAGTTTATTTCAGTATATTTCCATTTCCAATGTATTTCCATTTTCATTTGTCTCAGGGTACTTTGATTTCTTCAGTTTGCTTTTTTCTTTTTGCTGGGACCTGCTGAGGCTGAGGTCTGTATGGCACCTGGCAGCAGTAAGATGGGAAGGAAAAATAGATCTTATGACTAGAACCATGATCACATTTCATCTCCTCCTCAGAGTATAAGTTCAAACTCTAGTGATAAAATATGCAGGGTGTTTTCCTCTGAAGCATTGGTGGAGTTTACGTAAATCTTTGATATTCCCCACAAACACCAATAGCAATTTTTTATGGATTGCCATAAAAAATGTGTTGGTATAGCAGTGTAAAGGGCAGTAGGCAGGTTAATCTCATTAGCTGGCAGAAGAGGGAAAAAAAAAGTATGGATAGGAAGCCAACGTAAACTGGTTCTTATTAGAAGGAAGCCTCCATAGATCATCCCCACCCCCATCTCCACCAGTCTTTCATCCTGTCATTTGCTTCCCTTGGTGAAACTTTTGTTCTCCTTACAGTGACTTGGAACAGGGTTAACAATGTGGCAGGAAGGAGAGGTAAGAGGTGGCACTAGTCTTTAAGTTCACTTCTAGTATAGGAGTGATGTTTTCTTGATCTGTAATTCAAATTTGTCATCACAGTTTTTTCCCTGCATGTGGTAGTTAGATTTTATAAAATCATTTTTGTTTTTGATGAATAAAATGGGGGTAATTTCTAAAGTATAATTTATATGTTTGGGAGTAAAACAAAAGTTTGCAACATTAGTATATAACACTTTTATATAACACTTTAAATGATGTTTTATTTGTATATAACACTTTAAATGATGTTTTGTATATAACAGTGCCAGAGGGTTTTTCTCCATCTTCCTCCTCTCTCCTTAACCCAGTATGCCTGTACCACAGACGGGGGCCTTTCTTTGCCTTTGCTTGTAATTCCATGTGAGGCTTGTGGTGGGATGGGGATGACCGGGGCAACTCTTCAATTTTCTTGGTTTAGCCAGAATTGTGCGCAGGCCCTGTATGCCTGAGGCTCAGGTGTGAGGCTTTCTCAATGTCCCTTTGCTGCTTCCCCAAGGAAGGCGAACTCTCCCTTGTGTAGCTGGGAGTCTGGGGTTGGCACAAAGTTTCTTGCTCTTCCTCTGAATAGTAGCAGATCTCTGATGTCATTTCAGAACCTGGACCTACTCTCTGTCTCCCGGAGGCAGATGCTTTGACTTCTACCCTTCTACCCAGAAGTGGACTTCTGCCTGAGAGTGGGATAGTAGGGTGAGGCAAGGGTGAGAGGAGGGGGGAATGAGTTCTGTCCTTTCCAGCATCAGTTGCTTTTTACAGATGCTGTTTTCTTAGAAGGTATGGAAGAGTTTCCTGCACCTCTCCCAGTGTCAGGTTTTGCTTTTCCAAGAGAAGCTTCTGAGAAGCAAGTAGGATTTTGTTCTCTATACCATTTGCAAAGGGCTCTTTTGGGTCTCTTCCCTGCCATGCCCCTGCTTTTTCTTGTAAGCACCCACTGAGTCCCATGGAGGAATGTTGGTGAGTGTGGACTCTTGTTTGTATCTGGGATTCCCAGGGATTCTACACTATGGTCTCCTCACTTGGTCTTTGAATTTGTTAACATTTCAGTTATTTTCTTTTTGCCGATTTTTAGGGTACCTATGTCTTCTTCCCATCCTTGGTTTGTTTCTCATTAGAGGAGCTTATCACCCATTGGAGCTGTCAGTTCATCTGTTTGAGAGAGCGACCTCAGCTTTCTGACATACTGCTTTTTCTTACTTTTAGGGTATGAGCGAGGTTCTCTTATGGTTTGAGTTTATTCTATTTTTCTCCTTTTCTGTTTTTGTAGCTACCTTCTCCAGTAGTGAGGAACCAGGCTCACATTCTTAATGTGTACACTCATTTGACCAACCCCCCATATGAAACCAACCTCTTATCACTGCCACTTGCAGATACCATCTTACCCCATACTAGGCCACTGAAGTGTCTGGATGCTATCTTCTAATCCTGTGCTTAGTCCCACCGTTGGATCCCCTCCCTTTCCCATTTAGGCCCCAGCACCCTGTTCTAGACTCTCCTGTGGGGGTGCACTCAAAACTCTGCTTGGGTTTTGACTCCCCACTCTGGGCCGCCTCATGTGGATGCCCTCCTCACCCTGATTGGGCTCCAGCATGTACTCCAGGCCATCCCACCCCAGACTTCACTCTGGCACATCTAATGGCTGTAGGACTGATTCGTGCAAGAAGGGAAGGAGAAGGAGGAAGGCTTATGCACTTTAAGTTCATTTGTAGTACAGTATAAGAAAAGACTTGTAGTATAGTATAATACTTACATACAGTATAAGTACTTATAATACAGTATAAGAAAAAAGTATAGTACATTATAAGAAAAGACTGAGTTTCTGGGTTAATAAACATCCTTTAGTGTAAATAAACTAATAAATATATTTTAAGCATTGTATTTTGTCTTTCCAACAGGTTATGAAGTTCATGGGATGGAAAAAATACCAGAAGAAGGACCAGCACTTATCATTTTTTATCATGGAGCTATTCCTATAGATTTTTACTACTTCATGGCTAAAATTTTTATCCACAAAGGCAGAACTTGCCGTGTAGTAGCTGATCACTTTGTCTTTAAAATCCCAGGTAAACTTTGACTGTAGATAGTGATATAAGAATGTTTAATTAACATGATCAAATTATATTAAATTTTGTATCTTTGAGCTCTCTAGTACCATTTGGAAAAGCTTTTTGCCTTTTTAGGGTAACACACTTAGCTCTAATATCTAATAGTGCTCTTTAGGTAATGTATCTAAATATAAAAACATTATGGTCAAAAATGTTATCTAACTTTTTTCTTTATTAATAGGTATTTAGTCATTATTTTTCTAAGTTAAATGTTAAACTTCCAATTTAAAAAAATAAATTGTAACTTTTGCCATGTAATTAATTTATATTGTATAGAGGGTAGTTGATTTTTCATATGATGAATTTCTCAATGAGATACTGATTTTTGGAGTTTAACTTCAAAGTAATTAAAGTTTGATTACTGTCTGTATTATAGCAAATCAAAATTATTTAAAAAAATCAACCAGGATATATTTTGTCATCATATAATAATATTGCTTCAGAAATCCTATCCTAAAGAATCTGTATGTCTTTATCATACTTGACTTGCCTGCTAGACTTATAACTCTTAAAATTAAGGACTATATTCTCCTTAATCTGTTCATAAATGCTTTATACCTTTTAAAAAAGATTAGTTAACCAAGTGGTTTCAGACAGTTTTTAAAAGCCATTCTACAACAAAGCTGATAGCATGTCCTTTAAAATAATAAAAGCCAAAGCCACCCACCCATCAACCAGAGAGACAAATACCAAACAGTGAATTAAATAACAATCTATTCAGTGCTTTTCATAGACATGGTTAATGTTTTGGGTATCCTTGTGTCTGATTAAACTAAATTGGCTAAAAAAGATTTCTCTTTAGAAAGCAATATGATCACTTTATAATAAATTTGCAAACTAGAGAAAAGGAAAACATCATTATAATCTTACTACACTAACATAACCAGTTACATTTTTTTTATTATACATTATTTTTAATTTGTATATTTTTACATGTTATGTAAACTCTTTTGTGTTTTTTTAAAAAATATATAATATTAGCATTAACATTTTACCTTGCTTTATAAAGAATAGTTTTAATGTATGACTAAAATGTTTATTGACTAGTTTTCTCTTACAGGTTGCTTCCATTTTTTCTTTTTTTTTAACATAATACAATGTGAATATTTTTATTTAACATTTGGTTTTTTAAAGAGATTTCTCCTTTATGAACTCGTAATTTATGAAACCTATTATGAAAATGTATCCAGTTAAGTCAGTGAGCTTTTAATATAATATGTGGTGAATATTATTTGAATCTTAATAATTTTTATAATCTTGCTTCAGATCCTTAAACCTGTGAGAAGTTTGGTTAGTCTGTACAATTTCACTACTCATATTTCCCATTCTCAAAAGTAATGTATTATACTAACATCAGTCCTCAGAAGTTGCAGTTTAATATTTGGTTAAAATAGTTAATTACTGATAGGATTATTTCTTTCATCCATAAATAGTTGTGCTTTGAAAAACTGTATAATATTAAGACTTGGAATTAGCTGTAACTGAATTAAATACTCACTTCATTAAAAACTCTTAATGATTTTGCTGTTATTATTGATTTAACAAATTAATTATGGGATTAACATCATCTGACTTTTAATTTCAATAGATGTGTTATGGCTTGCCAATTTTGGTAGGGCTAAGTATAGTCAGATTTACATTCTCTTGAGTGATTCTTTTTCTTATAGGGTTGAAGGAAGATTAGATTTGTGATTGCTGATGGGATATCATTTCTGATTGCTGTAATAAATACTATAGACAGTGTTTGGCTCTGAGATGCAGTGGAAGGAGCTTTGGACTAGACATACCTGGCCTGGAATCTCTGCCCTGCCATTTGCTAGGTGTGTGACTTTGAGCAAGATACTTACCCTCTGAACCAACTTCTTTGCCTGTAAAATGGGGATCAGAATCCCTGTTTTCCAAGGATTTTGTGAGTTTTAATTCAGAGTTTGAATATGCACTGTAACCTGAGTAGTAGGTGATCACTGAGGAAATTATCAGTAGGAGGTGATCGATAAGGCTTAGCTATTACTTTACCAGCAACATTAATCTTATCCAAACCTTAAGAGTTCTTGTTGACTTAAAAAAAAGTAAAAAAAGGAGTTTACTGATTGAAGTATAGATAATTTATGTAGGTTGTAAAGATTTTTGTCTTGAAGAATTGGACAAGAAGTACTTAAGATAAATCTTCATGCTAATGTTTTTTACAGGGTTTAGTTTATTACTTGATGTATTTTGTGCTCTACATGGACCAAGAGAAAAATGTGTTGAAATTCTGAGGAGTGGTCACTTGTTAGCTATTTCACCAGGTGGAGTTCGAGAAGCCCTAATTAGTGATGAAACCTACAACATCATTTGGGGTAATCGTAAAGGCTTCGCTCAGGTTGCAATTGATGCAAAAGTGGTAAGTTATATAAAACTAATTATTAAAGTAAAGCTAGGTTGAATTTAAAATCAATGCTTATGTAGTGGGCCAGAATATATAAGAATTTAGATACTTTAATTGCACTACTGAAAGATCAGTGTACATAACTCTTTGTAAGGTTAATGATAGAGAAATTTTCCTTGCGCTTGGGATGCCATCTTAAAAAAATTAATCTGAAAATTTGGAAAATATCCATCCAAGTTTTATTTTACATTTCAAAATCTAGCTGCTTTTATATATATCTGTAAAATTTTTTGTATTCCTTCAATTACATCTTTTTCAAAAGTATTTTCAGTTTTAAGCTTTTGGTATGACTGAGTTGGCATATTTCAGTGATGGTTGTTGGTTGGTTTCATTGCAGTTCTTTTATGTGACCAATCTGTATAATAATGGGACTTGAATGCGTAACTCCTGTTATTTTTTTTCAGCAAATGTGATCAGCTATCTGATAGTATGAATAAAGATAAGAAATAGTTATTAGTGTAATTTAAGATCTTTTAAAAAGATTTTATAAAAAAATTAGTCAATAAGATTAAGTGTTCCTCAGGGATCCACGGTGACTGTTCTACTTGGTAGACTGGAGAATACGAATGCTATTTTGTCCTTTTCTTTGCATTGGAAAGTAATTCTCAACTTTTTGGTCTCCATATTATAATTTATCCTATGAAGCATTTATTTATTACTTATGGAATATTTCTTCTTTGTTTTCTGTTTTCATTTTAGATTGTCTGTTGGAAAAAGAAATGGTAGTACCTTTGACAGGATGGTGTTCTTTTTCCAGGCCAATTAGTTAGAGACTGTTGCCAATACTTTCATGTTTCAGTTTTTTGTGTACCCTTTACTGCTATATAGAGACCGTTATGCACCTTTAGCTTACCTGTTCATCTTACAAATATAGGATTAAAAAGGAAGAGTTTATGGATGACTCATTCTAACCCAAGACCAGTATTTGGGAAAAAATGGAAATTTTCTTTTTGGAAAAAAAAAATGGAATTTTAACTTTTTTTTTTTTTACAACTGCAGAGTTAAAATAAAATGTGTTGAACTTTTTTCTCTTCTGTACACATGTACATGTAACTACTAAAAGTAATTGCTGTAGTGCTTTAGTAACGTGATCCCAGAGTAAGAGTTAATGTACTTGTCCAAGTGTTTAATTATAGACAACGTAAAAATTTAAACATTATTGTCCTACAGTAAATTATAAGCTCCCTAAGGACAAGATCATCTTTTTATATTTTGAGTCCTTAGTACAGTGACTAGCACTTAGTAGGCTATTTGAATTAAATTGAATTGATTTTTTTAACACAATATTAAACACTACTAGAAAGGGACATTTGGAATTTAACTTACATTAATAGTATTAGTGATACAGACAATTAACTCATAGCACATTTTATTTCTTAGAGTCTTAAGCACTGGTTATAAAAATTTTAGAATATATGAGAAAGTACCAAAGGATATATGCACTATTGTACAAAAATTAAGGGTAATGAAAGTAATTGTCTGTTAAAACTGTGATAAAAGCTAAAACCCTAATCAAAGATAGTTTAATTTTCAGGTTTATATTTGAAAGGATTATTTCTCCTAAAGTTTTAAGGTGAAAAATCACAGAAGTAGGTTTGGAATTACATAAATTGATCGTGAGATTCTAATTTCTCATCCTTAACTTCACAGATTTAAGGAACATTGCTTGGAAGAAGGCTGGAAAGAAAGAAATTATAGAGAGAAAGGAACTATTCTTTTCAATCTTTGATAGAGTTTCTAGATAATTAAGATAATCTAGATAATTTAAAGTTTTTGTATGAAACTTGAGAACATTTTATAAACAACTTTTGTAAGTTTAAAGTCAGAAATCTTTACCATTGTTGATTTACAGGCAGCATTGTACATTTGATAACTATTGTACCACCCCAACCTTTTGTAGTGCTTTTAAAAGGCTTTATGTCGGTCCTCCTGTGCATTAAGTAGGTGACATATATAATTATTCCGATGTTACAGATGAGGAAACTCAGGCACAGAGAGATGAAGGGATGGAGGGATCGGGTCATACAGCAAGGCAGAAGCAGAGCAGAGCACACAGTTCAGGACCGCAGGCAACCGCGGCTGTTGCCATCCCTGACTGCATTTCACAGTGAGTCTGCTGACCTGAGGTTAGAGGCACCTTCCAGATCCATGAGGGAGCATTTTTAACCATATAGAGATAGTCGTAAATGGTACAAGTGTCCGATCTGGAAAACCCCTTCATGGTCCTCACAAAATTATCATAAACTAACATAAACACAAAATTATCATAAAGTAAAAATTTAAGACTGTTGGAGGAATAACTACATTTAAATTGTAACATGGTAACAAATTAAAGTGAAAAAATCTAGATTTTTCAACGCAAGTTCACACAATATTGGTAAAAAATATGTTTAAGTTTTTCTGAAAGTTACAGGCTTTTTAATATAATTTAAGTCACTCTTACTTATGAAATTCCTGAGAATTTTTAGGTAACTTCATATCTAAATAAGTTGGAAAAATATTAGCCCATTTACTCAGTTTGGAAAAACAAGTGTTGTAAAATAAAATAACATTTGTCTTAATAAAATTGTTTATATGTATTATATCAATCTAAAAAATAACTTTGAGATAGTATAATTCTTATTATTCCCACTTTATATATGAAGAACCTGAAGAATAAACGTGGTAAATAACTTGTCCAGTGGTGCTCACTTATTTTTAGGGGCAAAGTTTAGACTCTGAGACCATTTTAAACTAAAGCCCCAAGAATAGTTTTAACAAAATACACATTCTCTTTCTCTTTCATACCTGTATACTCACATATATAAGGAGACACATGTATGCATGCAAACAATTTAATTCCAGGTTACTTATGCCAATACCTTGTATGCATGCATTAGGTATATAAGAAAAGGAACGAATAATTGTACTACAGTATCAAGTTGTTATAAAGTAATGCTTATAACTTTAAGGCTGTTAGCTTGAATGCAAATATAGAAACTATATGGCCAGACTAGAGCCTGGAATACTGAGTCTGCTAGGGTAAGCATTTTCCTTCTTAATAGGTTCTAGATATATCGAGCTTCTGGAGAGTAAGCTATTTAAAGGGTGGTATGTACCCTGAAGAGTTTTCATAAAGTGCATGCTTCAGTATGAATCTAGGGATTCATGCTAGTCAGTAGACACAAACCCAGCAGTATTGGTCAGAGAAGACAAAGGATGTATATATAAGCCATAAGATTTCTGTTTCTTCTTGGGCATTTTATATTCTCAACTCTAAAGACATTTTATAACTCTTATAAAAAAGTTAGAATGTCAGCAGTCACTATTTCACAAAACTAGTGCTGGTTTCCTAGATCATAATCTGAATTTTGTACAAAAGAGTCAGTATACTTTGTTTTACATTTTAGTTTTGTGAATTAACACCATGAGACTTTTAAATTCTTCCGTCAGAGTGCCTTTCTTTACCTGACTTTTTTTTTCCAAACTGTTTTAAGATTGCTGCCTATTTCCAACATTTTGTATTCAGAGAATACAAACTACTTCATTATGTGCGATGTCTCTCTGTCCTGTATCTTCATTCCTTCGTTAATTAATTCATCCATCACACTTTGTTTTAGCACAGTCTGTTCCAGGCACTATTTCAGGTGCTGGGGATATAGCTGTAAACAAAACAGTGTGTCCTTCTGGTGAGGGAAGAAATACACTAAATAAATGACCAGTAGTTCTATGTGAGTTAATAAGTTTAATGGAGAAAGCTATACCTGAGTCCCTTTCCTTTAGTCCACCATATTTAATGTTTTCCACAACTGAATAAGAATGGCTTTTTAAATGTCAGCTTATTTAAATATCTCAAACCCTGCTCACCAGGACAAGTAACTAACTCTGTATTAGGCAAATACTGATGGTAGAATGTAAGTAAAGTGATTCTCAGTTTTTTAAATTCTAAAATGCCATTTAATTCAGTGTATTTTGTGAGCATTTTAAAGTGTTCTTATTCAATTTTTTATCTACTTCAGTTTCACTGTCCTTCTATCTCCTTATATGATCCTTTGCAACTTCATTGTTTTAGGACATTTGATTAAGGTCTCCATTTAAAAAATAATACTTAATCACAGATGTTCATGGAATAATAAAAACCATGAACTTATGAGCAGAAATCCTTTAATATTAATGATAAAAAGAATTGTTTATATATATATTAATTGCCCTTTATTTTTTGCAGTGAGTCTTATACTTTTCATTGATATTCAACATTTTTAGATTTAATAATCTCATGAAAAAAATAGTGTTTTGGTGGTTGCATGACAGCATCTTTCCAAAACCTGTCATTTGAATTTTTATAAATTTCCCAAGAAGGAATATCTGCCTTGTAACTTTTTCTCCAGTGAGCATACTATTCAGTGGACCACTAAAATCAAATTAATTTACCACATTAATTTTATTTAATGAAATTAATGATTACTGTAATCTTTATTTTGAATTTCAAGAGTTTATGTGGAAAGGATAGGAAAGTTTGTAAGTGAAATATTATATATTGCCACTAGAGGGTAGTGTTTCCAATTTTTGTTTTTACAAATGATCTAGTTAAATTTAGTATAATAAATCACACTGGTGATAAAAGTATACATTTATTTTAAAAATACCTTATTTTCATAATCTTGAACAAGCCCTCAAAAGTTTGCATTATTGACTCAATGGAGATATTGAATGGATCAATATATTTACTTTTTTAATTCAAATTCTCTCTTCAGCCCATTATTCCTATGTTTACACAAAATATTCGAGAAGGATTTAGATCACTTGGAGGAACAAGTAAGTTCTAATTCATACGGTTTTTCTAATTATAATGTAATATTTAGAATATAATCTTCGAAACTTGGGCTTTTGAACCGCATAAGAAATTCTTTTGAATTATTTAGATAATGGATATATTATTAGATGTTTTATTATTTACAGTCTAAATGATAACTGATTCTAAGTAGTGGCAGTTCTTAGATGTTATATTTTTGTTAAGAGTCTTGTATACATACTGAAGCTTATTTGTTTTGTGGGCTTCTTAAAATTACAGAATTATCTAATTTCCTTGGTTGAGCATGCTGTTGAGGTTTCGAACAAATGTACCCATTACCCAGACTATCTTCCTAACTCACCGCTGAAGAAGTTACAGCTTTAAAAATGGATGACAGTATGATATTGAATTAAGATTAATGACCTAAGGGATATATCATCTGCTTTGGTTCATTTGTGTTACTTCTTATTTTTTGCTTTTTATAATATTTTGAACCATGATACATTTATATTGTAAAGTTCTTTTTGTCTAACTTTAATTTGTGGGTAACAAAATAAGCTTTGAGTATAGTTACTGGAATGATAACAATTAGAAGTGCTTTTTCTTTGCAGTATCTCTGTTGTTTTTTTTTTATTTTGAAATTTTCAGTTTGTTTTTATACCCTGTGGTTGGTTATAAAAGTATATCCCCATAACTATATTATTCCTATCCACATACAAATCTCCTCTTAAAAAACTTTAAACTTTTATTGTTTCTTTTATGTGTAATGTTGGTATGTTGTTGATATTCTATTACGTTTTTTAACATTCCCCCCCCTTTTTTTCCCCCAAATTTAAGCTGGAAAGGCGGATTGATGTGATGTTTAGCTCTTGCTGTAGAATTGTTCTTCTAATTTTCTCTCAGGTTATTTCTTCAGAATTTAAGTTGCATAACAGAATTATTCCCAATTTTGTTTCTTTAGTTATAAAGTAGTTTAAAAATTACTTGTGACTGCTTTTTGACTTTCTTTTTTACTTAATCCCGCAGTTTATTTTACATTATTGCCACCTTTGATTTTGCTAGGTTTCATACTTGGTCATTAGCATTAGTAATTCTTTGCTACTTTTTGCATTTTTCTTAATTTACAATAATTTTTTTTTACCTATTTATTGTGCATTTTAGTTCCATGTTTATGTGAATTTAACTTATGACTTTTCTTTTCTTTTCTTTTATATTCATAGAAGCCTATATTTGTGGGTCTCTAGACTTTTTAGCTTCTAGCTTTTGGTTGCAATCTTTACCCTCAGTTTTGTAATAATAGTAATTGGTTTGCCTTTTAAAATTCTCATATTTTTAAAAGTTCACTTTTTAAAAAATAAACCTTATTTTGGGAGGCATTTTTAGGTTCACAGAATAATTGAGTGGAAGTACAGAGAGTACCCATAAAGCTTCTCACCACCTTCTGGTTTCTCCTATTATTAACATCTTACATTAATATGCTACATTTGTTAGAATTGATGAAAAGCTCATCTTTAAAATATATACATATTGTATTAATTACTGGGAGGTGATACTGTTGGCTACCTTCTTCTAAGTCCCACATTATTAATTATTAATTTGAAAATTTACAGTTGCTCAGAATATTTAACCAATTAAAATAATTTTGCTTACTTTAAAACAGGGCTATTTAGGTGGCTTTATGAAAAATTCCGTTATCCATTTGCTCCAATGTATGGCGGTTTTCCAGTGAAATTACGTACCTATTTAGGTGATCCTATTCCCTATGATCCAAAGATAACAGCAGAAGAATTAGCTGAGAAGGTAAATTATTCTTTTTTTTCTTAATCTTTGAACAGATTTTTACTTTCAACTATTGTATTAAAAATGAATTCATTCATTCTACAGATATGTTTCGATCAGTGGTGCTTTTTTCCCCAAGGGACATTTGGCAGTGTCTCAGGATGTTAAGTTATTGTCATGATAGACAGGTCCTGGGAGATGGTGGGGCCATGGGCTTGCAGTGAGTAGAGGACAGGGATGCTACTTCTTACCATGCACAGGACGGCTCCCCACAACAAAGAACCACTCATTTTAAAATGTCACAAGTGCTAAGAGGTTGGGGCTCTTGGTACTGGTAATGAAAAAGTTTCATAAGTGATGTCCAGAAGAAAGAATTGACCTCCTTGAAAGGAAAGTGTTGTTCTTGTTTGATAGAAATATCCTGGCAGGGGGCGCCTGGGTGGCTCAGTTGGTTGGACGACTGCCTTAGGCTTGAGTCTCTTAGGAGAGTCTGCCTCTCCCTCTGACCTTCTCCTCGCTCATGTTCTCTCTCACTGTCTCTCTCTCAAATAAATAAAAAATCTTAAAAAAAAAAAAAAATGAAATATCCTGGCAGGAAAGTAGAGTAGTTTTTAAGAGTGTGGGTTATGAAGTCAGATTGTTCTTAGCTCCACCACGTGTGTGCTGTGTGACCTCAGGGAGTCCACAGCTTACTCTGTTAGTCTGCAGAACATGGAAGAGAATATTTGTTTATTTTTTTTTTTTTAGAAAATAAAAAAGAGAGAGAGCGAGCGTGTGCAATAAACGGTGGGAGGGGCTGTGGGAGGGGTAGAGGGAGAGAGAAAATCCTAAGCAGGCTCCATGCCCAACATGGATGGAGCCTGACACAGGACTCAGTCTCATGACCCTGAATCATAACCACTCACAGTTGTCTCTGAGGATTACATGAGATTATACATGTTCATTGTTTGGAAGAGGGAGGGGTATATAGTAAGTGCTCTGGGAATGCTGGGTGTTAACATTATTAACAAAAGTGAATACCATTACTCTAGGAACTTGCAGTCCAGCAGGGGAACGGAATAATTAAATCAGCGTTTATATGGTGATGCACTAACCACAGTGGTGTGCTTGCAGAAGATTTCTTACTCCGGGTGTTACTAACATGTTGTGGAGGCCTGTGCTGTGTGCCATATGGGGCTTACCACCCTCTGTTGCCTCTCCTCACTAGATGCCAGTAGCACTCCCATCCTCACCCCATTATCATTGTGATAATGAAGAAATGCCTCTAGGTCTTTTCATGTAACACCCAGTGGGGCAAGATCCAGCCTGAGAACTGCTATCTTTGGGTATTATGGAAGCACAAAGGAAGGATACCCAAATTAGATCAGGGGTACCTCCTTGGGAGAGGTGATAGCTGAATTCAGTTTGGAAATACAAGGAATGAGGTGGAGGAAACTAAATGTATAAATGGATGGCAATATGACAGCGTAAAATCTTTGGAGAATTGCGGGTAGTTTTGTATAGCCAGAAGGGAAAATATTATGGGAGATGAAGCTAGAAACACAGGACAGGTCTGGACAATCATGGCCTACAGTTGATTTTGTTTCCTAAAAGCTGGGTCAGGGGCGGGGTGTCGTGGTCTTGAAAATAGGTGAACACTGTGATAAGACTGCATTTGCAAAGGTCACTGGAAGCAATATGGAGGCTAATTTGAGTGAGACAGTAGAAACTCAAAGGGGGAAAAAGACCACTTTGTGAAGGAAAAAATAGGAAAAGCTTTCTGGAATGAGGGCGTTTGTGGTGGGTCTTGAAAGAGGGATGTGATTTGGACATGTGGACTTGGGGTTGGAGGAAGAGTATGAATAAAGAAATAGTGATAGGAAAGTTGACCATATACCAGTAGTCTGAGGGGGTTAGAACAGCAAGGTTGGGAAAGACTGCCTGATAAATTCTCCAGGAATTTTGCAAAACACATTAACATGTTGAAAGTTCTAAGAATCCCGCAACAAAGAGGTCTCTTTAACTTTGTTTCAAAGCACATTTTCCTGTTCTCACCTGACCAAAACCCTCTCCTTGTTTTTCGTTGAATAGCATTTAATAACAACTGTGGAAAAATAAACTTGGGGAATCACTAGCTTAGTGAGTAGGGTTTAGTTGAGATGAAACCGGAAAAGTAAGTAGGGGCTATATTTTTAGGCCCTTAACTCTCACACTAGGGAATTTGTCTACCAGTACATTTCAATTAGGATAGGCCTCTGTTTGGGATTGGCTCATACCAGTTTCATTCAGAGTTATTTGGCAGAAGCAAGCAGATGTATAATCTGTTCCTCTACAATGATTTGTGAAGATGACTCTAGTAATTGTGATCACTTAGATACATATAAATAAATATAAGTGCGCTTTTTAAGAGCAGAGGTTAGGCTATGAATTCTTGTGTCTCCAGTTCCCAGCAGAGCATTCGTATTTAATTAGATCACAATAAATGTTTGATGAATGAATGAATTGCATAGTGATCTTTTTATGTACTTGAAAGGGAGAGGAAGGTGCAAATTTGAGAGATTTTACAGAGAGAAAATACCAGACTTGAAACCTAATTCTATAGCTACCTGCAGGATATGTATGTATAGATTTATATGCATAGTTTTTTTTTTTTTTAAGATTTTATTTATTTGAGAGGGAGCACATGTGAGAGAGAAGGAGAAGTGGACTTCCCACTGAACAGAGAGCCTGGCACAGGGCACAGGGCTCAGGGCTCAATCCATGCCACGACCCTGAGATCATGGCCTGAGCTGAAGGCAGATGCTTAACCAACTGAGCCACCCAGGCACCCCTTCATAAGTAAAAGTAAAATTAAAAAATATTGCTCTGGAGTTTGGGAGAGAGGTCAGAATTGATGAAGATTTAGAAGTTATCTGCATGAGATAGTTACTGATGTCATGAGTTTTACAAAGCAGCTAGAGAGAGAAAGAAGACAACTTAGGACAGATGGGAGGACAAGTAACATGTAAGGGGTGTGCCAAGGAAAACACCCAAAGCTGACAGAAAGGGAAGTGGCAGAGAGGTGGGGAACAAGTAAATTAGTGTGAGTAAAGTCAGCAGGTGAGGATGTTTAAAAAACAGAAGTGATCAGTAATATTCATTCCAGCAAAGACAAGGAAAAAAAGATCAAGGAAAAAAAGACCACTCAGCTTGTAGTTACAACTTCAGAAAGTATAAAATTAGATAAAAGCCATAAATGTCAAATTACTGAATCACCTGGAAAATGGGATGAATGTGTTGATTATAACTTTATACCAGCCTTTTGTATGTATACTGTGATTTTTTTTAAATTTAAAAATTGTGGTTAAAAATATAAAATTTATTACATAACCATTTTTAAGTATATGTTTTATTCGTGCTAAATATATTTATTCATTGTTGTGAATCCAATCTTTAGAACCTTCTTTTCATCTTGCTACATTGAATCTCTGTGTCCATTGAACACCAACTAACCATTCCTTCTCTCTCTCTTTTTAATATATATCCATCAAATATCAATATATCAAATATATATATGATATACATATATCAGAAATCAAATATCAAATATATTTTTCATATATATCCACCAATTTACTCTGATTTCTTTATGGGTGACACAAGATTCTTTTTCTCCCCAAGCTTTATCGAGATATAATTGACATATAACACTAAAAGTTTAATGTGCAAGGTGAAGATTTGATATTGTAAATATCAAATTGTGTATTGTGAAATGATCATCACAATAAGATTAGACAACACTTCCACCACCCGTAATTACTATTTTGCATATGTGGTGGGAATATTTATGACCTTTTCTGTTAGCTACTTTCTAATATATAATATAGTATTATTAACTGTAAGTCAACCATGCTGCACATTAGAATTTACTCATCTGAGACCTGTAAGTTTGTATCCTTTATCAAAATCTCCCTATTCCCCCACACCCTGGCAGCTCCCATTCTACTCTGTGTTTCCACAAATTCTTTTTTTTTTGGATTTCGCATGTGAGCAGAATCATACCAGCTTACCACTTTTTCCCTGCAGCCCCTGGAAACCCCCATTCTACTTTTCTAGTACTAGGAGTTTGACTGCTATAGAAAAGTGGAATCATAGTAATTCCACTATGATAGTGATTCTTAGCATGCCTTTCAGGTCCATTTGTATTATAGCATGTGGCAGGATTTCTTTCTTTTTTTTAAAGCTGGTAATATTCCATTGTATGTATATGCCACATTTTGTTTATCCATTCATTCATTGTTGGACATTTGAATTGCTTCCATTTTCTTGGCTGTGGTGAATAATGCTGTAGTGAAAATTGATGCACAAATATGTTTTCAAGATCGTGTTTTGAATTCTTCTGGATATATATCCAGACGTGTGATTGCTGGATCGTATGTGGAAAGAAAAATTCCAGCTTTTCCCTCCTCTAGGGAAAAGCCCAGTTCTTCCGTACTATGTCTTTCTTTTACTTGTGAATCTTCTTTACTTTTACATGCCACGTGACTTCTGACACTTCTGATCACCAAATATATGGAGGTTTTTCCTCCCACCAAGCAATTCTCTGACACCAGCTGGATGTCCGATAATATAACTCAATTTGGACACAATCTACCTAGAGATAGTGTAGATCCCACAGGTTAAGAGCTCAGTCCCACAAGGCTATTCCCACCCCATTCTAGATGCTAATCGCATGTAGTAGGTCCTCAGGTAACTCACAACTTCTGCTGAGTTGGCTACAAATTGGAGGTTCCCATGACCCCTCCCCAGGTTCAATTAATTTGCTAGCGTGGCTCACAGCACTCACGGGTACACTTACTTTTATCAGTTTATTAAATGATACAGTAGAGGATACAGATGAACAGTCAGATTAAGAGATAACGGAGGAATGAAGAATGAGAGGGCCCCAGGTGCAGAGCCCCCATGACCTTAGGGTGTACCACCCTCCTGGTGTGGGTGTATTCACCCACCTGGAAGCTCCCTGAACTCCCTGAAGTCTGTACTATTGGAATTTTATGGGGGATGATGGAATTGAGCTAAAGATTCCAAGCTTCTAATCATAGTTTGGTCTTTCTGGTGACCAGCCCTTAACCAGAAGCCATCCACGAGTCCAGTAGAGCGAAAGAAATTTTTATCACTGAGAAAATTATAAGGGTTTTAGGAGCACTGCATGAGGAACTGGAGTCAGAAACCAAATATTAGAACAATAGAACAAAACATGTTTCTAGTGCCCTTATCACTGATGAAATTATAAAAGTTTCAGGGCCTCTGTACCAGGATCCAGGGGCAGAGACCAATAAGTATTTTCTGTTATCTCACACTATGATAATTCTGTCTTTAATTTTTCAAGGAGTGTCTTCCATACAGTTTTCTGTAGTTGGCCATGCCATTTTATATCCGTACCAGCAGTGCATAAGGGTTCCAATTTCTCTGCATCTTTGCCAGCACTTGTTATTTTCTGTTTTGTTGATGTTAGTCATCTTACTAATGGGTGTGAAGTAGTAGTATCTCATTGTAGTTTTGATTTGCATTTCTCTAATGATTACTGATGTTAAGCATCATTTCATACGCTTGTTGGCCGTTTGTATATCTTCCTTGGAGAAATGTGTGTTCAAGGTGTTGGCTCACGTTTTTAATCATATTATTTGGAAAATATAATCATTACAATATAATCATAGTATTTGTATACAAATACAAATAATTACATTTGGGTTGATTTGAATTGTAGAAGGTCTTTATTGTGGATATTAATTCCTTATTAGATATATGATCTACAAATTTTTTTTTCTCCTGTAGGTTCCTTTTCACCCTGCTGCTTGTTTCTTTTGATGTATAGAACTTTTTGAGTTTGATGTATTCCTCTTTGTCTATTTTTGCTTTGTTGCCTGTGCTTTTGGTGTCGTAGTCAAGAAATTATTGCCAAATCCAGTGTCATGAAGCTTTTCACCTACATTTTTTTCTAGGAGTGTTTATATTTTTAGGTCTTAGGTTTAGCTCTTTAATCCGATTTGAGATAATTTTTTGTGTGTAATGTAAGATAAGGTTCAACTTCATTCTTTTTTAATGTGGATATCTCGTTTTCCCACCATCATTGTATGGTCTTGGCACCCTTGTCAAAGATCATTTGCTATACATGCAAATGTTTATTTCTGGGTTGTCTTTTCCATTCCATTGGTCTATATGTTTGTCTTTATGATAGTATCACTGTTTTGATTTCTGCAGCTTTGGCCTGCAGCTTTTTTCTTCTTTTGTCTATTTAGAGTCCTTTGAAATTGCAAATGAATTTTAGGCTTTTTTTTTTTTTCCTAGTTCTGAAAAAAATGCTGTAAGGATTTTAGTAGGGATTGTTTTGAATCTGTAGATCACCTTGGATAGAATGGACAGCTTAACAATATTAAATCTTTTAATCCATGAACACAGATGTCTATTTATTTGTGTCTTTAGTTTCTTTCAGCAGTGTTTTATCATTTTCAGTGTGAAAGTCTTTTTCCTCCTTGGTTACAGTTTTTCCTAAGTTATTTTATTTTTTTGAATGCTATTGTAAATAGGATTGTTTCTTGGTTTTTGTTTTGTTTTCAAACTGTTCATTGTTAGTGTACCCAAACACAACTGAGTTTTGTGTGTAGATTTTATATTCAACTTAACTGAATTTGTTTATTAGTTCTAACTGTTCTTTTATGGAATCTTTAGGGTTTTCTATGTATAAAATCACGTCATCTGTGAACAGAGGGAATTTCACTTTTTCCTTCTATGTATAAGTCTGATTTAATCCTGTAGGGTAGAGCTTATTGTTGCTATTTTATATATGAGAAAACTGGATGATTTTAGTCAGTTTTGCTAGGGTTTGCTGCCATAACAACCAAACAATCTCAGAGGCTTAGGACAGTAAAGCTTACTTGTTCATGTTATATTTCCCCTGAGGTCCATGTCTTCTTTTTCCTGGGTTCATGACTAATTCATGGGGGATGTTGCCATGGTAAAAAGAAAATGTCAGGAATGGAACCTTTTAAAGCTTCTATTTGGAAGTGGCTCACTTACTCCCATGGACATTTTACTGGTGAAAGCGGTCACACAGCCACACTGGATTTTATTGGGACAGGATCTGTAGTCTTCCCATAGGATGGCTCAGAAGAGAGGCACTGGTAGGCAGAGGGAATGAATCACTGTAATCTACTATACCATACTTGGACTCAGCAAGACCGGACCCTTAGACAAGGATATGCAGGGGCACCTGGGTGTCTCAGTGGGTTAAAGCCTCTGCCTTCGGCTCAGGTCATGATCTCAGGGTCCTCGGATTGAGCCCCACATTGGGCTCTCTGCTCAGCAGGGAGCCTGCTTGCTCCTCTCTCTCTGTCTGCCTCTCTGCCTGCTTGTGATCTCTGTCAAATAAATAAAATCTTTAAAAAAAAAAAAAAAGGATATGCAGCTGAAACAGCTATAATATTATATTAGATGGGACTATTCAAATCAGGCAGCGGATAGGTAAGAAGTTTCACAAAGGGAACAGTGAAGAAACATTGTGTGCCTTGTCAACGAACTTCATTCTTAGAAAACTTACCTCCACGTATGCTGCTGGTCCATTAAATATACTCATAGTTTATTGCCTTCCTGCATCCTGAAAAAAAACTCTGTGAACGCTGGTTTTTAGGGTCAGGACATGCTCTCTGCATAGCATGATTCTTTTCTCATCCCGAGATGATGCCTTACTGATAGGGCTCCGGGAGCCTCAACACCAGGGACCTTACCCCATGATGTTGCTTTTGCTCACACACACTTTACTATTAATATAACAGATTTCTTTGCTGCCCCCGAATAGTGCATTTGCCTGGAGGATATAACCAAATTCTGATTTGCTCTTTTAAATTTTTTCCTCACTATTAGGATTTAAGTGGGCCAGAGCTACTTAGGAATACTTTTTACAAATACCATATTTTTTATGGGCAAAATAGAAGATAATAGATAGAGAAGGAAGGGGAAAATCCTGATGTGGAAATTTAAGGATCTGGGCTATAATCCTCGCACTACCACTAGGCAGCAGTGTCACTTTGGATAAATATGTTATTTCTAGGTCCCAGTTTGCTTATTTGTAGAGCAGAGAAATTGAACTAGATGATCTCAAACATTTCTTCCAGGTTTCTTAAATGAACCCTGTTCCCTTATTTTCCTTAGTTAAGGAAAATATATTACTGATAGTTAAATTCTAGTGCCTTGATTTTTCATATGAGGGTTTTTCACATGAGAGGAAAATTTACTCACATTCAGGTCACTGCTGGAATTAGATATTTTATATATTAAAATATATAAACATAGTACAATCTTACTTATTTAAACTAAGTAAGAAAGAAGGCTTTTCTGAATCCTTGAAATACCTCAGTTACCCTTTCCGGTTACTTTATGTACATTATTATCAGTAGCTAAAGTAATAAGTAGTCTACCAAAGCATAGTAGACTTATATTCCCCCACATAGTGGGAGAATTTATTTAAGGACATAGTGCCGTATTCATATTTTTTACTGTAAATTGTCATTATTGAACTGAAGTATACTTGAAATAAAGAATACTTGGAATTTTCCTTTTGTGAATATATTGTCATGATTTTCCAATCTTCTTGTCAGTAATACAAGCATAACTGTAAGATAATGATCCCCAGATTATCACAAATTCAAAATTATTAGCATCCAAATTAATGTAGAAATGAAATCTCATTTAAAAAATGGGTGATAGATTGTTTAGGCATTTGATTGTGGAAACCATTTTGTAAGCACTGTCTAAATCTAAAGTAAAATACAGGGTGCCAGTGCTGAACAGGGCACTTGGGACATATCCTGAAAGTTCTCTCAGTCTTAATCTGTCATTTCATCTCTGCATTTACTGTGTCTGTTTCTGTCTGTCTCTTTAACTTTCTCTACAGTCTCATCCACACACCCATACACATATATATAAATACAGGTCTGTTCATACATACATGCATATGTCATATTCCTGTATTGTTAAGGTGGGAAGGAAATGGAGAGAAGTGGATAGATGTTAGTGGTCTTTGGGAAGTGAAATGAATGGATTTTGCCAATGGATTAACCATTTTTTTTTTTTTAGAAGAAGAAGTCTTATAGTTCTCTGCCTTTCTGCAGTTTTTTTTTTTTTTAAGATTTTATTTATTTATTTTACAGAGATAGATCACAAGTAGGCAGAGAGGCAGGCAGAGAGAGAGAGGGAAGCAGGCTGCCAGCTGAGCAGAGAGCCCCATGCGGGGCTCGATCCCAGGACCCTGAGATCATGACCTGAGTCGAAGGCAGCAGCTTAACCCACTGAGCCACCCCAGGTGCCCCGGATTAACCATTGTTGAGTGAGAAGCAGAAGTTGTTAAGGATGACTCCTAGGTTTTGGGTTACTAGGCTAGGTTTATGGTAGTGTCATTTGCTGAAATAAGGAAGGAACTAAGAAGAGGACACGGTATGAGTGAAAGAATGCTGGGTTTGTCTTAGGCATATTGAATTTGAGGTGCCTTTAAAACATTCAAGGGAAGTCATATTGCATATTCCTATATGAAGCCGAGCAGGCCAGAAATACAGATTTAGGAGTCATCAGTAAATGAAAGGTAATTAAAGTTGTCTGAACCTTTGAAGAATAAGTAAGTGCCTGATTTGGGGATTATAAATCTGCAAAGAAGATTGAAAAGGAGCAGCCTGAAAGCTAGGAGAAAATCAGCTTTTCCTCCAGTGTGAGAATTTCAGAAGCAAGATCAATGGTGATGGAGAGGTCAAGTAAGATTAAAAGAATGTTACTAGGTTTGGTGACAGAGGGATGTCACTGGTGATTTTGCAAGAGTTGTATTTTCTTAATGCATTGCCCTAATATTTCTTCACCCAGGACCCTTCCTTGACAACTCAATTCATATTAAATTAAGTCTATCTTTTCACTTGGTGTTTAATGCCTTTGATGATTTAATTGAATTCTAATTTTAGAGCCTTGTTCATCAGCTTCTAAACACCTACCTGAAACTCCAACCAAATTTGCTAACTCACCATTCCTTAGGCTGTTGTTTTCCTGTGGTCTTTTTCCTCCTGCTTTTGCCTTCGCTGTCAGTGAAATCTTACTGGTCCTTGGAGACCCAGACCAAACAGTATCTCATTCTCATTCATGTGTCCTTCCCTGCTCACCAAATGGGCTCTCAGGTCTAAACTTCCAGATGCTTTCTTTACACATCTCAGATTATAGATACATCTTACAAATGATCTTACATATTTTATTATTTTGTACTTGATCCATTTATTAAGTTAAGAGCCTGGGATTAGAGCCTCATTTCACTGATGTTATAGCTTCCAAAGCATCCGTTTTCTAAATAAGTGAATAAAATTTAAAGAATATACTTCACATTGTGCCATGAACCTGAAGACATGGTTGTAATTTCATTTAATACTTAGAATAAGTGTATGAAGTAGTTCTCCTTTCAGAGATGCAAAAACTTGTGTTTTAGAGAGGCTTATTTTTAAAATACATCTTTAGGCTAGGGTTTATTATATTTTAAAAGAGGTGCAACTCAGACTCTTAACAATAGAGAAGTAATGGATCATTACTGGAGGGGAGGTGGGTGGGGGAATGGGTGAGATAGTTGATGGGGATTAAGGAAGGTACTTGTGATGAGCACCAGGTGATGTATGGAAGTGGTGAATCACTAAATTGTACACCTGAAGTTAATATTACACTGTATGTTAACTAACTGGAATTTAAATAAAAACTTAGAGAAAAGATGAAGGTCCAAGATTTATAAGAAGAAGGCTGTTGAAAGGCTAGTGTGTATGTGTGAATATATGTGCATTATGTGCGTGCACAAAAATTTTTTTAGATAGCCACAAACTGATCTAAAAGTAAAAGTTATTGAAATTTGTCATGAATTTAAGGGGAAACAAATAGTTTTAGGAGATTTCTTGTTATATCTTACTTGACCCATTGCTGTGATCTAACTTAAATTTCTGTTAAACTGTTGACCTAATGAACTAAAAAGTGTAAAAGTCACTAAAAAGTGACTAAAAACTCAGTCATAGTTTTCCTCACTGTCTCCTCTTGCACTGCCTGCTGTAGTTGTTTGGGTGTGTAGTGATGAATGAAAAATGCACACAAGTTTATTCTTGAATGGAAAGGAGTAAAACTTCTCCTAGAAAATTTCCTACTACTTTTTTCCTTCCAAATTTTCTCCTTCAGTTCCTTGTAGTGTTTACTGTATACAAAGCATTGCTGTGCTCATTGCTGGAGAAATACAAAGCTATGTCTTAAGGAACTTACAGTCTGGTGTAGAAAATAGCCACATAACGTTAACTGGGCTTCCAGCATAATACAATCAGTGCCGTCTGTGTGCTGAGAAAGAAGTCACTAATTTTGAGAGATGGGTGCTAAATTAAGGAGGACGTTTTTGAAAATAGTGTATTAGGTTCTTTACAACATAAATGATCTATTTTGGGAACTAAGAGAATAATGGCTTTTCTTTTGTTTTCTTAATAGACAAAGAATGCTCTTCAAGCTTTGATTGATAAGCACCAAAGAATACCAGGAAACATTATGAGCGCTTTGTTAGAACGTTTTCATAAAAAACAGAAGAACGACTAGAAAATGATTTAATACATTTATATTTATATGTTTGTGTCTGTGGTACTGTCCTCTAAATTTTGTAGGTTCTATAATTAGTATTTTTTTTAAATGTTAATAAGCATCCTAGACTGAACTCGTTTGTTTAAAATTGTATTGTTGATTTTGTTTTTGCAATCAATTGTGTCAAATTTAAATTCATTACATGCCTAATAATTCAGAAAATGATGTTTCTTTTTATAAATTCCTGATAATGTATGATAAACATATAGATTTTAAAAGTTAAGTTTATTAATAACAGCAATTTAGGTTAAACAAACATTCCTAAGATAATGCATCTAATTTCTGTATCTGTTGCACTGAACTGATTTTGCAAGATGGCATAATTCAGTACAGACACTGAAGTTAGAAGAAAAAATACTCTTTTATCTGCTCCTCATTCCTTTCATGATCTTGGGCGAATCATCTAATGTTTTTGTGCCTCAACAATTCACTTTTTAAAAACATGCTAATAATTTGTTGAGGAATATTATTTTAAATTCTTTTTTAAAATTTTAAATTCTTTGTATTTGCTGTGACTGATAACTGTAGAACTGAAATTATAATTGAATTAAACAATACCAAGAATTTTTAGACATTTATGTATATATTTGGTCCACATGATGTTTAAATTATTTCTTTAGATATGATGTCAAGTTGCCAAGCACAATGGGAAAGATACACTGTTTTTCAAATTGAATAAAAGGGAAATTAGGAAAAGTAGAATTTCTAATAATTATTATTATTTTTAGTATTTTATTTTTTAACGAAAATCTGTAGACGTACCATATAGGGTATGCTGTGCATTGTCAGCTATGTAACATGACATTTAATGGTATAAGGTTAAAAATCACTGTTGTGCTTTGCATTTTGTATGTTAGAAGTTGATTCTAGGCTGATAAAAGCAGAACTAAGAAAGCTCTGCCTTTGCTGAATACCATGGCTTATTCAGTTTGACTTTGCAACCAGTCAAATGGTTTATTGTTTCAATAAAAATATACTTGAATGATAAACTTATGTGAACACAAAACTTTCTGAAAAATTAATGGCTTTTGATTTGTTGTCTCCTTGAAATCTGAATTTTTAAAGTATTTAAATGGAAGAGTACCAGAAATCAAATGCAGTATCTTCCTCTTCCTTTTTTAGATATTAACTTACTTGGATTTTTGTATTGATTTTTGTATAACAAGTATATATGTATGATATCTGTAATGTATATAGAATTAAGCAACATAAAATAAAAGTAAAGCTGAATTGCAATTCATTTTCTTGTGAAATTGCATATGTGACTTTTTTTTACTTCAAACTAACTTTGTTTTACTCTTTATTCATTTTTCACCTGTAATCATATTCATCTATCTCAGCCACAAAGAGTAAACCTTACTTTCTAATGTAATTAATATATTTTAATTTCAATTTCAATGAAAAGAGTCAATGATTACTTGAAGCTTTTTTCGCCCTCTAGCAGTAAGCTGTGTTTGTTTGAAATCAATAAATATTTCCAGAATGAATGAATAAATGATTATAAAACAAATGAGAATAATGTTTGGGGCAACTATTGGTTTTTAAAAATGGAAGAAAGAGTGATATTCATTGTTCATATAGCAGAAGCTATAATTTTTTACAGTATTTAAGTTTTACTGCTTTAGATAAAACCTTGCTTCGTTCTCTGATAGAGTAACTGGAAGCCATCCTGTCTCACTCAGTGCAAGATCTTTATCTTTGCTTTTCGAATTTAAGTGTTGTTTAGAAGAATGAGGGAATCTCCACACTGTTCTCCAAAGAGCGAAGATGTGGTCCATATACACTATGGAGTATTATGCCTCCATCAGAAAGGATGAATACCCAACTTTTGTAGCAACATGGACGGGACTGGAAGAGATGATGCTGAGTGAAATAAGTCAAGCAGAGAGAGTCGATTATCATATGGTTTCACTTATTTGTGGAGCATAACAAATAGCATGGAGGACAAGGGGAGTTAGAGAGGAGAAGGGAGTTGGGGGAAATTGGAAGGGGAGGTGAACCATGAGAGACTATGGACTCTGAAAAACAATCTGAGGGGTGTGAAGGGGTGGGGGGTGGGAGGTTGGGGTACCAGGTGGTGCTTATAATAGAGGGCACAGATTGCATGTAGCACTGGGTTTGGTGAAAAAATAATGATACTGTTATGCTGAAAATAAATAAATGAATAAAAGAAAAAAGAAGAATGAGGGAATACGATCAAATAGAGAAAAAAAGTAAAAGGGGATATTCTTAACTCTTTTTGAGGGAGTGTTCTGATGGAAGTCTGATGGAAGCTAGGGACTTTCCAGAAGCATGAGCATGGCATACCTCTCTGGGAAATCTTTCATATCCTTAAAAAAAAAAACTTTAACTTTGAAACAACATCAGATTTACAGAAAAGTTGCAATAGCAGTACACAGTACTCCCATGTACTCTTCACCCAGACTGACTAAATTGTTATGTCACATTTGTTTACCCACCCCTCCTCCTCTTTCTCTCTCTCTCTAAATTTATAAATATTTTTTTCTTCTGAATCAACTGATAGTAAATTGCAGATGCCAGGCCCTTTACCTTTACCCTTGATTATAAGGCCATCCATTCATAGCACCACAGAGCAATGATCAAAATCAGGACATTTATCATTGATACCTAGTATCTGATCTTAAGGCCAGATTTCAGTTTTACCTGTTGTCTCAATATCCTTTATATCAGTTTCTCTTCTTGATTCATGGTTCACAGCAGAATCACATACTGCATTTAGTTTACATATCTTTAGTAACCTTTAATCTGGAATGATTGCCTAGCCCTTCTTTGTCTTTAATCATACTGACATTTTTAGAGAAGACTGTTTTATTTCCCTCTGTTTTTTCATGATTTGATCCAGGTTATGCATTATTCCAGAAATACCACATAATGGTGTTGTGCTCTTTCAAGTGTTTCACGTCAGGAGGCACATAATGTTGGTTTGTGTCATTAACAATGGTAGTAACTTTGATCACCTGGTTAAAATGGCACCCGCTAGGTTTTTTCCCTGTAAATTTTTCCTTTGTATTGAGCTTATGGAGAGATACTTAGAGACTATGTAAATGTTTCTCATCACACTTTCACCCTCTAGTTTACCTTCCTTAAGTTGGCTATTTTCTGAAATAATTACTACTTTGAGGTTTTCAAAAGTGTGATTTTCTAACTATTATTCTACATTTATTCGTTGGCATTCCACTATAATAAAGAATTTTCCAATTTCTGCTCTTCCCACACACTTGATGTTATCGTTATGGACACTGAGATTCATATTTTGTTCAAAGGAGTATTCTTCTACTTTTAAGTAATTTAAATATGAGACCCTCAAGTTTATAGCATTTACGAAACTTTGGAATAATAGATATTTACAAGGGTAAGTGGGATGTTTTTGTATTTGTATATGATTACTATTTTAAAAATATATTTTTGTTACTTTTTTATTATAAAATGTGTATAAGGAATTTATCATTTTAGCCCTTTTTAAGGCATACAATTCATTGGTATTAAATACATTTACAGTATTGTAGAACCATCACTACTACTCATTTCCGGGAACTATTTCATTATCCCAAACAGCAATTCTATGTCCTTTAAATAATAACTCTACATTCCCTGCTTTCCCCAGCCCTTGATAACCTCTTTTCCACTTTCTTTTTCTATGAATTTGCCCGATCTCTGTATTTTATATAAGTGGAATCATAATATTTATTCTTTTGTGTCTGGTTTATTTCACTTAGCAAAATTATTTGGTATCTTCTCTTACACTAGATAACATAGTTGCATTGCCAATTCTTCAATCTCCGACATCAACTGGGTTTCCTACAATTCCATTTAATTCTGACCCTAACTATTGGAATGAGTTAACACAGACTCTACAAGGTAAGGCCTAGTCCCATAAGGCTGTCCCCACTTCATGTACCAGTTGCAAATAGAGCCTCTAAGCCCTATCTGCTCTGCCTGCCCTATGACGAATTTGGAAGTTTCCATGACCTTCTCCCATCCTGCCCTGCTCAGGTTGGATAATTAGTAGAACAACTCACAGAACTCAGGAAAATACCATACTTAGAGTTTTATTATAAAGGATACAACTCAGGAACAGCCAAATGGAAGAGGGCAAGGTATGGGAGTAGTAGGTGTGTCAAAGCTTCCATGTTCTCTCTGGGTGTACCACCTTCCCAGCATATGATGTGTTCACCAACCCAGAAGTTTCCCCCAAACCTCATCTTGGCATCATTGGTTGTCCTCTCTCCTCCTTGGAAACTGGGGATGGAGCTCAAAGTTCTAACTCTCTAGTTGCATAGTTTTCCTGATAACTAGCCTCATCCTAAAGCTATCTAGCCTTTCCCCATCATACCCAACTAGGAGTCATTAGCATAAAACAGGTATTCCTATCACTCAGGAATTTACCAGGATTTTAGGAGCTCAGTGCCAGAAGCTAGGACTAAAGACAAAATACATATATATTTTATTAGACCACTACAATATTTTCAAGGATCATTTGTGTAGCATATATCAGAATTTCATATCTTCTTATGGCTTCAAAATATTCCATTGTATATATATAGCACATTTTGTTTATCCAAAGTGGTGTTTCTACCCTTTGGCTATTGTAAATAATGTTGCTGTGGAGATTGGTATAGAAGTATCTGTTTGAGTTCCTGCTTTCAATTCTTTTTGATGTATACCTAGGAGAGGAATTGCTGGATCATCATAACACCATGTCTAACTTTTTGAGGAACCACCAAACTAATCTCCATAGACTACCATTTTACATTCCTGATAGCAATGTACCAGGATTCCGTTTTCTCCATATCCTCACCAACACTTGTTATTTTCAATTTTTTTGATGGTAACTATCCTAATGGGTATGAAGTGGTATCTTACTGTGGCTTTGATTTGCATCTCCCTAATGACATGATTTAATATCTTTTCATGTGCTTGTTGGCCATTTGCATATCATCTTTGGAGAAATGTCCTGTTGAAGTCCTATTTTTGTTTTTAGAGTTCTTTATATATTCTGGATAGTAATCCCTTATCGGTTATATAATTTGCAAATATTTGATCCCTATTCTGTGGGTTGTGTTTTTACTCTTTTGATAGCATCCTTTGTTGAACAAAAGTTTTTAATTCTGTTAAGACCTAGGGGTGCCTGGGTTGTTCAGTCATTTGGGCCTCCAGCTCTTGATTTTGGCTCAGGTCATGGTCCTTGGGGTCATGGGATCAGGCCCCATGTTGGGCTCACTCTCAGCAGGGACTCTGTTGGGATTCTCCTTCTCCTCCCCCTGCCCCTCCCCCACTCTCTAGAATGACTAATAAATCTTTAAAATTTATTTTGTTGAGATCTAATTTATCTACTTTTTCTTTTGCCATATTTACTTTTGGTGTCATATCCAAGAAATCATTGCCAAATCCAATATGAAGCTTTCCCCCTATTTTTTCTTCTGAGAGTTTTATGATTTTAGTTCTTAAGTTTAGATCTTTGATCCATTTTAAGTTAATTTTTGTGTTTGGTATAAAATTTATACATTTGCATGCGGCTGTCCAGTTTTCTAGAACCATTTGTTGAAAAGACTGTCCTTTCCATGTGTGGTCTTGGCACCCTTCTCATAAATCAGATGATCCTAAATGCAAATCTTTATTTCTGGACTGTATTCTGTTACATTGACCTATATATGTCTGTCCATATGCCATTACCTCTGTTTTGGTTACTGTAACTTTGTAGTAAGTTTTGAAATCTAGAAGTATGAGCCCTTTTTGTTCTTTTTAAAGATTGTTTTGTTTCAGTTATTTGGAGTCCCTTGAGATTCCATATGAATTTTAGGATGGGTATTCCTGTTTATGAAAAAAAAAATACTATTGGGTTTTTGTATTTGATTTTTGTATTTGATTTTGTATTTGATTTATATTTAATCCATACATTGTTTTGGGTGGTGGTGTCATCTTCATATTAAGTATTTAAAGAACAGGATACTTTCCATTTATTTGTATCATCTTAGATTTCTTTCAGCAATGTTTTATAGTTTTGAGTGTTCAAGTCTTAACATTTTATTCTCTTTTATTCTATTAAATAATTGCTTTCTTAATTTACTTTTCAGTTGTTCACTGTTTATGTATAGAAATAGAAGTGCTTTCTGTGTGTTAATTTTGTTTCATCAACTTTACTGATTTCATCTATTTAACAGGTTTTTTTGGTGGAATCTTTTTTTAAGATTTCATTTTTTGTGAGAGAGAGAGAGCATGCACAAGCAGGGGGAGTGGCAAGCAGAGGGAGAAGCAGGCTTCCTGCTGAGCAGGGAGCCCAATGCAGGACTCTATCCCATGATTTTCGATAGTGACCTGAGCCAAAGGCAGACGCTTGACCAATTGAGCCACCCAGGCATCCCCTTTTTTGGTTAATCTTAACAGTAAACTGTATGTAAATTCATGTCATCTGCAAATAGATTACATCCGCCTTTTCAATTTGGGTATCTTTTATTTCTTTTTCTTATCTAATTACTCTAATTAGAACCTCTGACAGTATGCTGAATACATGTGGTAAAAGTGCGTTTTTGTCTTTATATGATTATGTTTCATGTTCAAAGGTGAAAGAATAGATTTGACTTATATCTCCTCCATGTTGCTTGTTGATTTCTAAACACACAACCCTGAGATCAAGACCTGAGCTGAGATCAAGAGTAGGACGCTTTATTTACGGGGCCACCCAGGCGCCTCCATTCTCAGAATTTTTGAGTCATTTCCTATTATATTCTATGGCATGTTGGTTTTAAGTGTTTTCTGTGGGACCTGTTTTTCTTTCTGATAGATTCACTTAAAAAAAAATTGTGTATTTATTTGACAGACAGAGATCACAAGTAGGCAGAGAGGAGGGCAGAGAGAGATCTAGAGAGAGGAGGAAGCAGGCTCCCTGCTGAGCAGAGATTCCCAGGACTCTGGAATCATGACCTGAGCCGAAGGCAGAGGGGTTAAAGCTTTAACCCACTGAGTCACCCAGGTGCCCCTGCTAGATTCATTTTATCCCAAGTCTCCTGCAATTTTTACTTGTTTAGCTCTTTATTCTTTGAGTTGGATATTTGATGAATTCCTCCTCCTCCTTCCTCCCACCCTTCCTTTCTTCCTTCCCCTCTTTCTTTCCCTCCCTCTTTCTTTCCATCTCTTTCTTTCCTCCTCCCTCCCTCCCTCTCTCTTTCTTCCCCTCCGTCTCTCTCTCTTTTTCTCCCTTCTTCCCTCCCTTCCTTCCATCCATCCTTCCTTCCTCTCTTTCTCTTTCTTTCTTTTACGAGAACTTAAAAGATTTACCCTCTTCGGAACTTTCAGATATGCGGTACAGTACTGTTAGTTCTAGTCAACATGCTGCACGTTACATGCTGCACATTATTTATTGTATAATCGTAAGTTTGTACCATTTGACTCCCTTTACCTGTTTTGTCTCCCCCTAACCCCTGCTTCTGGAAACCACCAGTTTGTTCTCTATATGAACTTGGTTCTGTTTGTTTTTTATTTTATAAATTACACATAAAAGTGAAGTCTTAGGGTATTTCTCTTTCTCTGACTAATTTCACTTTGCATTATGCCTTCAGGGTCCTTCCATGTTGTCACAAATGGCAAGATTTTATTCTTTTTGATGACTGAATAATATTATACGAACACACACACACACACACACACACACACACACACACACACCATGTCTTCTTTATCCATTCATCTGTCAGTGGACAGTTATGTTGTTTACATATTTTGGTTGTTATAAGTAATGCTGCAATGCACATCAGGGTACAGATATCTTTCTGAGTTAGTGTTTTTGTCTTATTCAGATAGATATCCAGAAGTGGAGTTGTGGATCGTATGGTAGTTCAATTTTTAATTTTTGAAGGAATGCCCGTAGTGTTTTCAATAGGGCTGCATCAATTCACAGCCCCACCAATGGTGCACAACAGTTCCTTTTTCTCCACATCCTTGCCAGGATTTGTTACCTCTTATTTTTTTTTTTTTATAATAGCCATTCTGTCACGTGTGAGGTGATATTTCATTGTGGTTTTTGTTGAGCATCATTTTATATCTATGTGTTGGCCATCTGTGTGTAATCTTTGAAGAAAATAACTATTAAAATCTTCTGCTCCGGGAGCGCTTGGGTGGCTCAGTGGGTTAAGCCACTGCCTTTGACTCAGGTCATGATCTCAGGATCCTGGGATCAAGCCCCGCATCAGGCTCTCTGCTCAGTAGGGAGCCTGCTTCCCCCTCTCTCTCTGCCTGCCTCTCTGCCTGCTTGTGAACTCTCTCTGTCAAATAAATAAATAAAATCTTAAAAAAAAAATCTCAGTTTTCAATCAGACTATTTTTAAATTTTTTGCTATTGAATTCTTATATGTTTTGGATATTAACCCCTTATCAGATATGTGATTTGCAGATATTTTCTCCCACTCAGTAGGTTGTCTTTTTATTTTGTTGATGGTTCCTTTGGTGTGCAGAGCTGTCTAATTTGACGAGCTCTGCATGTTTATTTTTGGTTGCGTTGTCCTTGCTTTTGAGTCAGATCTGAAAAATTATCACTAAGCTTACTGTTTTCTTCCAGGAGTTTAGTGGTTTCAGATCTTAAATTCAAGTCTTTTAATAATTTTGAGATAATTTTTGTGCATGGCATAAAACAGTGGTCCAGTTTCATTCTTTTGCATGTGTCTGTCTAGTGTTCCCATTGATTCTTATTCAAGAGACTGAGGGAGTTGTTTGTTTTTCTGTGGAAATCAAAGAAAGGGACCAAGATTTATGTCTAGGTGGGTTAGGAGGAGTGCCGAGTGAGCTCACTGGGGTCTTCTACACAATTCTTGAGCTGGACAAATCCAGCAGAAGCTAGGATCTAGAAATCATGATATTCAAATAAACTTTATGCTCCTGTGAACTTACAGAATTTGGTCTTTCTTGTTTTTCTCAGCAACTCTGCAAGGTAAGTATTTAATCAATATCCCTATTTTATTTTAGTTTTGTGATTTTTAAATTTTTTATTAAAATTCAATGTATTATTAGCCCCAGGGGTACAGGTCTGTGTCAGTATCCTTATTTCAAAGATGAGTAAACAGGTTTAGAGTTTATACAACTTGTGGAAGTTCACACGGAAGGAATATGGCAGAATTGGGATTTGAACTTGCCAAGTTTCCACTCTTTCGGGGACTATTGCTATGCTTCCACCTCCTCCATGATCTTTACTATTCCTCTTTACATGCAATATCTGGAGTTGATACCATGTCCCAGTATGACCAGAATTGAGTATGATAAAGCTATTCCTTCTTCTATCCTGGCCACTCTTATCAGTGAGCTCAAGATTAACCATCTGATACATTTACATTAACCCTCTGATCCATTTAGCTCATATGAAATTTATTATTAGTACAAAAACCACAGCTCTTTTTCACAAGAACTATTTTAAAGCCACAGATCACAAAAGGAAGGTGGGAGGAGAATTCATTTCTCTGAAACAGACGTTGTTGACTCTCTACCCAAGACCCATTCTTTCCCTCCTTTCTTCTTCCAAAGAGATCCCTAACTTTATTTAGGTACCCACCCCTTCTCCAGGAACTCTGTGAATCTCAGGGTATGCTGACCCCTCTTGCAATTCCAGGGATGGCCCAGTTTGTCTAAGAATGATCGCATGTCCTTGATCTGTTCATAATTTTGACAGGGAGATGTAAGTAGAAGTGAGCCAGAGACTTTGGGAAAATTCTCTCTCGTTTTTCTGGGTGAGCTCCTGGAAATGACCCTTTCTTTCTTTGTCTGGATTAATTTTTGGATCCAGTGAGCCCTGAATCTGCTGTGAGGTTATTGCTTCCAGTCTGGGAAGAAGCCAACCTCACTGGAGGCCCAGTAGAAAGATTTGCAAGAAAATAGAGATGGAGCCATTAGAAGAAGTCAACCCTCAAAGCTATTCTACCTCTGGACTTCCAGTTACATGAACCAGTTGTTTTCTGTTGGGCTTAAATCTGTTAAAATTAAAATTATTGTTACTTGCAATTTATATATCCTGACTGATGTGTGGATCAAATGATGTAACATGTGATTTGTTATATACTAGTTTCTTTTCTCTCTAACATGGTGTGATGGTCACATGTAAGAGCTTTATGTTTGTTTCAAGGTTCTTGGTGTCCTGGGTCTACCTTTTCCCAGTTAACTGACCTTGAGTAGAATTACTTACCCTCCCAAACCAAGTTCACCTCTATGAAGAGGAAGGGTAATAAAAGCTCCTGTCTTGCAGGTTTGCTGAGAGGATTAATGGAAAACATCCCTGTAAGGGGTTTAGTACTTTATGGCATCTAGTTGCATAGTATTGAAAGCATAGAGGGTAAGGCCGGGCTCATGATAGGTACTTGGTACTCAGTAAATGTCTACTATTGTTATTTACTTTCCTGGTGTGTATGTGTGTGTATGAGCAATTTAACTGTGGGACCTTTATTAAATATTTCTTATGTATTTAATAAATACATACTTCTTATGTATTTAATCCCTCTTAAATCTTATATTCTCTTTCACTGTATCATTCCAAGTTGTAATGATCTCTCTGACTCTATCATCAACATACTGATATGTCTTTCTTTCTTTTATATGCTATGCCTTTTAATTCTGCCCCTAAGTGTTCTATAAATATGGATGAAACCAGGAGCTCAAAGAAGTGAAATAACTTTTAACTTGCTAGCAAATTGCTGATCTGTTAGCAAAAGTCCTTGACTTTTCCACAACTACCACCCCTGCCTCCAGTCTCAGCCCTGCTCATGACCCAGGAGGGCTGTAGGTGATCCTCCTTGGTGTTATGGAGATCTGGCATCAGGCCAGGTGTAGCAGGTACCATCCTCCTTTGGACAGAGGTGCTTATCCCCCAGCTGCTGAAGATAGCTGAGCGTCTCTCCTGTCATTGCCCTCTGCTGAAAGGGCTGCAGCCACTCCCCAGGCACTAGCTCACCTCTGTGACTAGTCCATTGCAGGAAGAAGATAGCCCTGCTCTGTGTCTCAATTCAAGATGTCTTTAAGGGCCACCCCAGCTCCAGCCCTCCCCATGGAGTTGGCAGCACTCTTGCAATATCACTGTAGTTCACCTTCTTCTCCTGCTCTTAATGGACCTCATGGTCCAGAGACCATAGCCCTTCGCATGCTAATATCCTTCTCAGAAACCAACTGCCCTGCTTGGCCACCTTTGTGCATGTGCTCTTGTGCTCTATTTCTAGCTCTGACCAGGATACTCAGACCCTAGTTCTGATCATGGAGTTCTCAATTCTGAATTTATTGTCATTTCTCTTCAACTGTGAATCTTCTTTCCACCCACCTACTGGAGCCATGAATATTGCCTGCTTCTAGGCTCCTGGATTTAATATATGGCTTCTTTTCTGAGTGATAACAAAATATCTGCTTGATCAATAGAGCTAGAGTTGTCTTAAGCAGCGTGTCTATGAGTTAAAACAATTCACCTGGCTTTCAAATTCTACACTTTCTTTCTTTATGGGTTTGGTTTTTCTCAGAAGCCACCTCTGCCTCCTCTTGAAAACTAAGACATTTATTCAAGCTCCCCCTGAAAATTTTGGTCTCTATACTGCTGTCCAAAATTCCTTGGATACCAATAATTACAAATTCTAATTCATCTGGACCTGGAGATGTGAAAAATCAAAAACAATGAATAATCGCCATGTTTTGACCAACATATTTTAAGCATCAAGTCTTTTGAAGAAGGATTATTTATACTTTTCTAGTTTTAAGATATTTTCTAACGAAGAAGGCCAAATCTAAATTGAAAGTGAGTGCTTTTGCTGTGCTATTAAGTGTTTAGCTTTGTTATTAAATATTTTTGTTATTTACTATTTTGATAGGAAATAGTTCAGTACTCACATCATAGTTACCTGCCATGTGCTAAATCACATACAGATATGACTTAGTTCTACCAGTCCTTGAAGGTAGAAATTATGATCTCTATTACAAAATAAATGAAATGGCCACATTGTGGGCATCTGGGTGGCTCAGTTGGGTGTCTGCTTCTCTCTCCCTCTGCCCCTCCCTCTGCTTGTTCTCTCGCCCTCTCTGTGTCAGATAAATAAAGAAAGAGAAAGAAAGAAATAAAGAATAAATAAATAAAATCTTAGAGAAAAAAAAAAGAAATGGTCACTTTTCTATGAAGCTGGGAGCCCAGTGTTATTGGGCCTGGTAGGGTAAGGCAGAATTTGCTCTCTTTGCCCGTTTTTGTGCCACAACAAAAGTCTCCTACAATAGGGCTGGCACTTTACTGGTGGCTTTCCAGGTTCTGCAGCTGGCAGCTGGCAGATCACGTGACTTCTTGCCCTTCATAATCATAGGAACTGATTTCTAATAATAAACATCCTTATGTTTGTCTATATCTCTTATTGGTTCTGTTTCTATGGAGAACCCTGGTATATTGTTCTCATTTGCTGCTTCAGCCTCGGGTGCTGATCTAGAGTTTCATGCCATGCTATTTTGGAACTTGTTCTCGGACATTTATTATTTCTTCCATCTTTCATAATGACCTATTAAAACTTGAGATCAATTTGCATAACTACAAGGGTTTTGATGTGTACCTTCCATTTCTTCAACCTTTGGTCATCCGTGTTGGGCTTCTTCTTCCTCTTGAGTCATCTTCCTTTTGTAGAATCTCCAGATACAGAAATATGGCTATTTTTATCTGAACTCAGAAGTGTCTGTGTTCAGAATTCCTTTGCTAGCTTTTAAGATATCATGGATTTTTACCTTTTCAATTATTTTGAAAACTACATTTTCAACTATTGTTCACAATTGAGATGGAATAATAATTTTTCATATTTTTCTCTCTACTGAATGTGGGATGTAATTAACTGCAAGGCAAGTCAAGATTTACAAACCATATATATTTTTTTCTTGGTCCAGGGAGATCCTCAGCAGCAGTTTTCATATTTCACTGACTCTTAGCCATTTTGGAAGAGCGTTGTGTTTGTTGCTGTTGTTGTTTTCCTCCTTTACTCGAATCTTCCTGCTTTCTAAAATCTCCTCTTTCATTTTCTATTACTTTAGAGCTCTTGGGTTTTCTTTTTTTTTAAATACTGCAAAGTGTACTTTTTTGTCTAAAAAACCAAAAGAGCCCTAAGTGCACGGGAGAAGTGAAAAATAAACCAGGAACAAATTTTGATACCACATTTCCTTCAAGTTGTCAAAATGATGTTTGTATTCTACTTCATATTAGTTTTCTCCAGGTCTTTAATCCTAAGGGCAAGTACTATTTCTTTTAAGAAACTTATCCCCTATTAGCATATCTCATACAAACTTTATCCTTCAAAAAAGTATTTTTGGTTTGTGGCATTAAATTAAAATGAAATGTATCCTTTTCCTCGGTGATCTTTCTTAGGCAAAACAAGATCCATCTTGATGAGTGTTTGAGTGACTTTCCTGATTACCATGTCCCCTGGTGTCCAGTTCTAGAATGATGATTTATCAGAGTATTTTTACTTTTTTAATTTTAAGATTGATCTACAGTTCACCCTTTCTGATGTGTAGTTCTGTGGGCTTTGAAGACATCACTGTGTACTCACAATCACAACCAAGATACCAGAACTGTTGTGTCATCCAACCTCAAAATTTCGCCATGTGCCACTTTTGTAGTCAACCCTTCTCCAACTCCATCCCATGGTAACTAGGATTCTGCTTTCTATCCCTAAAGATTTGCCTTTTCCAAAATGTGAACTCAGTGGAATCAGACACTTGATGGCATTTGGGGTTTGGCCTCTTTCACTTACCATAATACCTTTGGAATTCATCCATGTCATTACATGTATTGCTGGTTGTTTTCCTTTTCCTGCTGAGCATTATTACATGATATGGACAGAGTGTAGTTTGTTTAATCATTCCCCAGCAGAGGGATATTGTGTTTTCTTTTGGTTTCTGGCTATTGCAAATAAAGCTGCTATAAATATTTTTGTACAAGTCTTAGGTGAACATAGGTTCTCATTTCACTTAGATAAATACCTTGGAGTGAAATTGTTGTGTGTATTTGTTTCATAGGATTTCTGTAACAAATTACCACAAACTTGGTGGTTTAAAACAATGGAAATTGATTCTCTCACAGTTCTAAAGGCCGGAAGTCCAAAATCAAGGTGTCAGCAAGGCCACACATGGGAAGAATCAGTTCCTTGCCTCTTTTAGTTTTTCGTGGTTGCCACCTTCCTTGGCTTGTGTCCATGTGGCTCCAGTCTTCATCTCTGTCTTCTTTGCATGATCATATTCCAGACTGTTGGCCTTTAACTCCAGGTGACAAAGAAAAACATTAAGTCTGAGTATACACATCTCCCCTCTTATAGGCTTATTGATGGAATTGAGAATGTATGGGGAAGCCAGGTGTCACTCCAGGCATATTTATTTTTATGAGAGTTTCTTGAGTCATGCTACTTTCTTCCAGGTTCTCGCTCTCAATCTCGACTCTGTCAGGGTTCTTGGTTGCAAATAACAGAAACTAATTCTGGTTAACATAAGCAGAAGAACCCTTTTTTAAGGGTATTGGATGGCTTGCGTGATCAATGGAAAGTCTACATTTTTGGGCTTCAAAGATGCACAATCACCAGTGGAACAAACTTGAGACACTTTCGCTCTTGAGCTCCTGCTCTGTGTCTCAGGGTTCTTGTCTCTACCACTCGTTAAGGAATAATCTCTGCCTCATCAATTTTACATTTTCTCTCAAGTGTCAAAGCTCTAGGCAGAAGCATCTAATTGGCTAAATCAGGATATGCAACCATGGCTTAGTTGTGGGCGCATTGAAGAGAAACTATAACTGCCCCTTCACATTAGCTGTCCTACTGGAAGCATCCTATTTCCACAAATTTGGTTTTCTCCAAAGTAGGAAATGTGTTTAGCTTCTAGATGGCCAAAAGAAAACAAAAATTACAAATGTTTGCTACAAATACTACAGTTCCTGGGGTATGTGGGTGCCTCAGTGCATTAAGCATCCAACTCTTGGTTTTAGCTCATGATTTCATGGGTCATGGGATTGAGCACCATGTCAGACTCCATGCTGGGTGTGGAGCCTGCTTGGAATTCTCTCTCTGCCCCACCCCCACCCACCATCCCCACTTGTGCACTCTTTCTGTCTCTCTCTAAAAAACAAAACAAAACAAAAAAACAAACAAAAAAACCCTATAGAATTCCTTTAGTAATTTTTTCTTTTTTTTTTTTTTTGTTGAAGATTTTATTTATTTATTTGAGAAAGAGAATTTGTGAACAGGCATGAGCAGATGGGAGAGGCAGAGTGAGAAGCAGACTCCCTGCTGAGCAGAGAGCCTGATGCAGGGCTTGATCCCAGGACCCTGAGATCATGACCTGAGCTGAAGGCAGATGCTTAATGGACTGAGTCACCCAGGTGCCCCAGTAATTTTTTTTCCTAATGTTCAGTAGGGATGACTGTATTTCTTCTAGTCCCACAGGGGATGAATTTTTCTTACTTTTAACCTCTGTTACTGCTTTGTTTTGGAATGAAGGAGGAAACATAAAGCTTGACTTCACAGCATGTTCTTGACCAGAACTTCTCACACTGCCCAAATATGTTAGCTAATGACTATCAGTTGGTGAACAGTTGTTCCCTTGTTTACTGTATCAAAAATGTCATAACCAAAATTACTTCATAATTTTTAAAGACAAACCAAAAAAGGTGGTCAAAAGTAAAGGAATTTTGGAAGCATACCCAGTTGGCTTGTGACTATATAATGGATTTGAAACCTTGCCTTCCTTCTCAGACCCTCTTCCTCCTCTTTCTCGCTTCCTTGGTTGGCCCACTGCCTGGACCACATTGGCCTTCCACTTTTGGACTTTGTTAACACTTTACACAGAAGACTCTGATATTTGCCTTTCTGAGTAGCTACCAATTGGTATGATACTACCAATGGATAATGCAACCTGGGCATGTGAGGGAATTAGCTCCCCTTGAATTGCATACCAGCGAGGGGGAACCAGGTGATGAGTGGAAGTTAGGCTTGTGTATTCCCTTCTTTTCTCTCTACTGTAGACTTACTCTGAAATGCAGTCCCTCTTAACAACCCTTCTGGATGATGATATGTGGTGAATAAACACACTGCAGAGCAACCTGCTGTTTTTTATTGTCCCTGAATGAAAAACAGCTTTAGCAGTCATGCTAACACATCCCGTTATGCTGTGTCATAGTTCTGCCTGCCTCTCTTTTTACTTTACTGTCACTGCCCTCAGCTTGCATTGCCTAAATAAAGTATTAGCATCTTAATCCTTGCTTCTGGCTCTGCTTTCTAGAGGATCTGTGCTAACAGCAAGACATGGATTCTAAGAAAACAACTCTCAGTGGATTTACTCTGTCCACAACTACTGAATGTGGTGGGTGGAAGGCTCATTTCCATATCCATCCCATTCTGAAAATCTGGGGAAGAGGTAGGGAGTTTGTCTCTTACTCCTAACAGAGATTCCTAACAGAGATTTTATTAAGTTGAGGAATGTTCCCTCTGTCCATATACTTTGAAGTGTTTTAATCAGGAATGGATTCTGTATCTTGTCAAATGCTTTTTCTGCATCTGTTGAGAGGACCATGTGGTTCTTCTTTCTTCTCTTATTGATTTGTTCTGACACATTCATTGATTTGCAAATGTTGAACCACCCTTGCCTCCCAGGGATTGAACCCCACCTGGTCATAGTGGATAATCTTTTTAATTACTGTTGGATCCTATTAGCTAGGATCTTCATCAAGAACAAAATCTTCTGCCCAGCAAAGGAAACGGTCAGCAAAACAGAGGCAACCCATGGGATGGAAGAAGATATTTGCAAATGATATTACAGACAAAGGTCTGATATCCAAGATCTAGAAAGAACGCAAACTCAACACTCAAAAAAACCAGATAATCACGTCAAAAAATGTGCAGAAGACATGAATAGACACTTCTCCAGAGATGACATATGAATGGCTAACAGACACATGAAAAAATGTTCATCATCACTAGCCATCAGGGAGATTCAAATAAAAAACCACATTGAGGTACCACCTTACACCAGTTAGAATGGCCAAAATTAACAAGACAGTAAACAGTAGTGTTGGAGAGGACGTGGAGAAAGGGGAACCCTCTTACACTGTTGGTAGGAATGCAAGTTGGTGCAGCCACTTTGGAAAACAGTGTGAAGATTCCTTAAGAAATTAAAAATAGAGCTTCCCTATGACCCTGCAATTGCACTATGGGTATTCATCCCAAAGATAAAGATGTGGTGAAAAGAAGGGCCATCTGTGCTTCAGTGTTCATAGCAGCAATGTCCACAGTTGCCAAACTATAGAAAGAGCTAAGATGCCCTTCAACTGACGAATGGATAAAGAAGATATGGTCCATATATACAATGGAGTATTATGTCTCCATCAGAAAGGATGAATACCCAGCTTTTGTACCAACATGGGTGGGACTGGAGGAGATTATGCTGAGTGAAATAAGTCAAGCAGAGAGAGTCAATTACCATATGGTTTCACTTATTTGTGGAGCATAAGGAATAACATGGGGGACATTGGAAGGAGAGAACTGAGCTGGGGGAAACTGGAGGGGGAGAGGGACCATGAGAGACTGTGGACTCTGAGAAACAAACTGAGGGTTTTGGAGGAGAGGGGGTTGGGGGGTTCGGTGAACCTGGTGGTGGATATTAAGGAGGGCACATATTGCATGGAGCACTGGGTGTGGTGCATAAACAAGGAATCTTGGGACACTGAAAAAATAAAATAAAATAAAATAAAATAAAATAAAATAAAATAAAATAAAATAAAATAAAATAATAATATAAATGACTTATGAACTGGCTGAATAGGGGTAGGCAGTCTAGTGAGGGCACCGGCAGTAGGAAGTCCAAGACAACTTGTTCTTTCCCAGTCCTCATCACACTGCCACTGGGAAACTGAAACACATTAGTAGACTCTACTACCTAAGTCTAGGGGATTTTCTGGGCTTGTTGGTGGGCTGTTTTAATCTGATTAATCCTCCATGTGCCCATCATCCGATCAGGTTTTTGTCATTTGCCTATCACATGGGAAAGGGTGGACAGCTCCTTCCATGTTGGTGTAAAATCCTTTTAAGGGTGGTTTCCTCTAAGGTGGGGGGGCCCCTTGTCCCTGCCTGCTTTGCCTCTTCTTCTTTTTCTTTTTTTTTGGTTTTTATTTTGTTTTATAATTTTTGGGGGAAGTGGTAATTATTCATTTATTTTTTAGTTCAATTAATTGGCATAAAATGTACTATTAGCTTCAGAGGTTTCATCAGTCCTATATAACACCCAGTGCTCGTTATATCATGTGTCCTCTCTAATGTCCATCGTCCAATTACCCCATCCCCCTACCATCCACCCCCCCCTCAGCAGCCCTTAGTTTGTTTCCTATGATTGAAAATCTCTTATGATTTGTCTCCCTCTCTGACTTCTTCTTGTTTTATTTCTTCCTCTCTTCCTCTATGATCCTCTGTTTGGTGTCTTAAATTCCTCATATCAGTGAGATCATGTGATAATTGTCTTTCTCTGATTGACTTATTTAGCTTAGTATAACATGTAGTTTCCTCCACATCGTTGCAAATGGCAAGATTTCATTTTTTTGATGGCTGAGTAATATTCCTTCTGTATATATATCTCATCTTTTCCCGTTCATCTGTCGATGGATATCTGGGCTCTTTCCACAATTTAGCTATTGTGCACATTACTACTGTAAATATTGGTGTACAGGTACCCCTTCATATCATCACTATGTTTTTTTTTTATAATTTTTTTATTTTTTATAAACATATATTTTTATCCCCAGGGGTACAGGTCTATGAATCACCAGGTTTACACACTTCACAGCACTCACCAAAGCACATACCCTCCCCAATGTCCATAATCCCACCCCCTTCTCCCAAACCCCCTCCCCCCAGCAACCCTCAGTTTGTTTTGTGAGATTAAGAGTCACTTATGGTTTGTCTCCCTCCCAAT
>NC_081559.1:123110746-123136573 GCF_022355385.1 Mustela nigripes | reverse complement strand
TAGAGTTCTGGAGGACGGGAATACAAATGGTGGCCTCCTGGTCTCCGGCCCGGAGGAGCCGAGAGCCCAGGGCCGCACTCCTCAGTGCGCGCTCAGAGAACCGCGCCCAGTTACTCCCGTCTGCCTAACCTCCGGCCTTGCCCCGAGCTCACCGAGCCTGCGACCGGTTCAAGGTCACCCCGAGCTGCGAGCTTGCTGTCGGCTCTGTCTCTGTAGCCGGCTTTCCCGTTCCAATACCCACAAGCTCTGCGACACTCAGACACCCCCGATCCTTCTGTGACCCTGCGGGACCTGAGGCCACGCTGACCCCGTGTGGGCTTTGCCCCAGGTAGCCTCTGGAGCGATGTCCCTCAGCGGAACAGACTTTTAAAAGTCCTGATTTTGTGCACGGTTGGTCCGCCGCTTGCCGGGAGCCGGCCTCTTCCCCCGGGGTCTATCTTCCCGTCGCTTTGGATTCACTTCTCCGCCGGTCCTACCTTTCAGAAAGTGGTTGTTTTTCTGTTTCCAGAATTGCTGTTCTTCTTCTCTTTGATCTGCCGATGGATTTTCAGGTGTTTGCAATCTTTAGATAAGCTATCTAGCTGATCTCCGGCCAGCTGAAGTAGTCTCAGCCTGCTACTTCTCCGCCATCTTGACTCCTCAGAAAGTCATCACTATGTTTGTATCTTTGGGGTAATTACCCAGTAGTGCAATTACTAGGTTGTAGGGTGCTTCTATTTTCAATTTTTGGAGGAACTGCTAGACAACTACAACTAACCACAAGGGTGGATGATGGCATAGTGCCCAGCTATGAACTGAGATTCCTATTCCTGAAGAAGAAGAAAGGACACCAGAAAACAAAAAGCACACTTGCTACAGCTACTTTGATGAAATCATGAGGTGGGAAAGCATCTCATTTGACTGTGGACTTGCAGCCTTGGTCCACTTCTTCTGGCAGAACTTTGGACTCAAGGAAGAGGGGGCTGCAATTTGGATACCACGAGGAAAAGAATCCTCGGAAATGAGAGATTTTCCTTGCTCTGGGGAAGAATGTAAACTGAGGCACACAATCTTGTGCAACTCAGACCTGGTTTCAACCGAGCAAGGGGGGAAATCATGTCTGGTTCTCAATTCAGGACCCGAAGTTTGGAGGTAGTCAGCATTAACTATTAAGAGGCCAGTGAGAGGTATGGGGTGAGTGAAGAGGGTGCCCTCAGGGGAGCCAGGGAAAGCAGGCCCTGGAAAGGAGGGACTACCCTGGGAGCTGAGGCACTTGGCAGGAGGCCAGGCCAAGTTAGGCCATTTTTAAGAATTGGGAAATACACACACAACAATAGACAATTTAGAGTCCAGCCCCACCTTTCCAGGTTGGATTTTAATGTTATAGTGGAGGTATAAAGGCAAAATAGAAATCCCTAGGGAAACTTCTTAAAAATTTTTGGTTGGGACAACTTTTCCTGTTTAAATCCTCTTTAATAGATTTCTAAAATACGATAGTAAAGCATGTTCTTTGTAATGAGTGACTTTGTCCAAAGGCATATAAAGAAAATAAACGAACCCCTCATGCCTCCCCGCCATGAGCCTCTGAGGTGTGTATTGTCAGCGTCCTGGTGTGTTGCCAGCCTCCTCACACCTTTCCGTCCTTCCTCACGCATGCAAGACATATTCAAATGGATACACACTAGATGGAAATACTATACTCTGCGGTGTATGTGGGGTGTGTGTGTGTGTGTGTGTGTGTGTGCTGTTTTTGCAAACATAAGATCTAATTATAAATATTGTCTTGAAACCTTCTTTAAGAGAAGAAAACATAACTTGAAGATACCTCCAAATGAATAGATATAGACCTAACTCATCCTTTCTGATAGACGCTTAATATTTTACAACAAACACACCCTTTACTTTGTTAAACCATCTTTTTCCTGGTGGATATTCAGGAACCCATTTGATAATCATATGTTAGAAAATCTCATTTCTGTGGAAGACTCGCATATAAACTCCAAGTACTAAGTTAGTGTGGCTGAATCTGGGAAACATCAACATTTTTCACTTCTCTTTCCTTGCGGGTCACAACGGGATCCAATATTCCATGGAGGGCCTGAGAAGATAAATTCCCGTCAAGTCTTCAAAGGGTAAGTATGTGATACAACAGTGTATGACTATTTACAAATTTTGAACCATAAGAACTTCAACAAAATGCCGAAGAGGACAAATGGGTTGCTGGAGTAAGCAGCCATCTTCCCAGGGAATCCAGCTTTATGTTAATTAAGTTGACAATTGTGTGTTTGGGGTCTGCGTGGAACTCTTCGTATCAGTCAAGAGGAGAAAAATCATCTAGAAGTGATACCTCTAGGATAGAGATTAAGCAGTTGCATTAATAATTGCTAGTGCTATAATCTGTAACTAACTAACGAGACATGACAACTGCTGTCACGGCACCAGGCTCTTCGTCCAGGCTCCCCCACAGCTTGGCCTGCGTCAGGCTACCCTAATGAGACCCATCCATAAAAGTCTCCCTTCAGTTCAGTCTTCCCTCACTGCATTACCAGCAGCTAGCCCTTCCCTTGTAATGCCAGGCCCCCTTCCAAGGCCTGGGGAATCTTCTCTCATAACCTGACAAGGCTCGGAAGGCTTAATTTTAAACTTTGTAAATAAGAGAGGATCCCGATTTAATAGTAACAGCCAACAGCCGCTGAACACTCATCACTAGCCAGGTGCTGTTCAAAGCACTTTAGGTGTCTTCTAAAAATCTTTTAACAACCTTGTAAAGTAGGCGAATGGGGGACAGGGTCAGTGTAACATGAAAGCATCATGGTTCATATGTGGCTCCTCCCCTCTTTGCTAATATTCTAAGTTGATCAAAGGCAAGCTTTTGTATGAGTTAACAAAAGAGTTAACAAAAGAGCCTGAGCAATGTACAAAAAACTTAAAAGGGCCTAAATTCTGCAGTAGTGCTTTCTTCAGTGCATGTGGCTGTTCTTATGGATTCAAGAAGCACCATTCTTTTCACAAAGTTAAGAGATCTGGGGGCAGGGGGCAGCAAGTGCGGAGGAAGAAGCTGTGAGTGTTTTGTAGGAAGTGGGTTTTTCCCCCATTGTTGCTGAAGATTGCTTCCCATATCTGTATTATTTTAATTTTGATGTAACGAGTATCTATTAGAAGCAAGTGCCTGCAAGGACTTAACCTCTTGCAAGTGCAAACCTTGGCTCTGGGCTGCAAAGCCTGATTCTTGGCTGGACTATTGTTCCAGTTGCTGCTACTCGGAACTGGGTCCCAACCTGCCAACCAGTTGTCAAGGTGTTTATAAAGCAAAATGTACCCACTTATCATAAGATCTGTGCCTTTCAAATAGCTGAAAACCTAGGATCTTCTTAAAACTGGTCAAAACCCATCCTCACAAAGAAGGACTCTAAGCAAGAAGTAGAATTTGTCATCATTAAAAATCACTTTCTTCGGGACGCCTGGGTGGCTCAGTTGGTTAAGCGGCTGCCTTCGGCTCAGGTCATGATCCCAGCGTCCTGGGATCGAGTCCCACATCGGGCTCCTTGCTTGGCAGGGAGCCTGCTTCTCCCTCTGCCTCTAGCCTGCCACTCTGTCTGCCTGTGCTTGCGCTCTGTATCTCTCTCTCTAACAAATAAATAAAAATCTTTAATAAAAAAAAAAAAAATCACTTTCTTCAAAAAATAGTCCAGAAACCCAAGTCATATCTATATAATATCTCTATTATATGAAAAATGGAAGAAAACTAAATGTATTTGTATTCAATTGGTAACTTAAAAAGTTGAAACATTCTATTAAAACTAAAGGAAAATATTCATGAAAACAGAAGAATATAGGAAAGCCCCATTAAGGTGCATTTAAATAAACTCCTGCCTTGCTGAAAAGGTTCACAAGCAGTCTTACTCCTCTCCCTTTCTCCCTCCTCTCATTTCTCTATTGTAGCCACACAGGGTTTTTTCTTTTACAGCTTCTTTGCAGCTTGCCCATCCCCACCCCACCCCACCCCCCACTTTCCCTCTGCTCTGCTTAGCTGCATACTGCCCTCACCTCCTCTTGTTTTCCTTGACAAACTCTTGTTCAGCTAAAATGTCAGGCCCACTTTGGTCTTCTCTGTCCTCCCACAGTGTTGGCTGCCATAGATTTCCTTTCTATTTCATTTGCCACATTTGTAGTTTCTTAACGTATGTTATCTGCCAAAAGCATTATAGCATTGTGGTTAAGACATGGGCTGTGGAGACAACAAAACTGGGTTTGAATGTTGCCTCTTCCACTTCTTAGCTATAGTAGCTTGGGCAACTCACATGACCTCTTTGAGAAGAACAAACAAACAGAAAACAAAATAAAACAAAACAAAAAAACCAAGATGTAAATCCCTTGGCACAGTGCTGGCATATAAAACATAGCACTGGACACATGTTATGTATTATTAGTCAACAGTGGTTTGTATCATTGACTGTTGGGTTCCTTCCAGACTGTTGTGTCCTTGGTTCTTTCTGTGTTATACATAGTTACTGAATACATGAGGAATGTCTATGAAAAGATTAAAATATTTTCTTGTGATAAAATTGTTTGGCTTCATATAAAAAATGGCTTAATTGATTTATAAAAATGCACCAATGTATTTAAATCCCAAGCAACAAGTCCTATTAGCTAGGTAATTAGAATCTGCTCAAAAATGCTTTTCTCTATTGACAAATGGAAAGAATTTGATTCCCCTAAAGATCAGCCTTCAGGACAGCACTAAACCTAGAATGTAGACATAACAAAGAAACCCCCCTGTAAAATATATTGTATTGAGTTTTCTGCAAATTGAATCTAGGAATTGTTCATTTTTATTGATTGGCACTGCCAGCCTGAGATGTTACAATAAGGTATCTTTCAAGTGTTCGGTGATACAATTAAATAGATTTTGTGAAATCTCTATGTAGCAACTTTGGGAAATAAACAGTTGTATTTCATGTGTGTTTAAGACTGAAAAAGACTAATTGGACTTACATTTAGGCAACCATGGTATTGATTAAGTTTCTTGAGACTCGGGGTGATAAAGCACTATACTGGGCTAGACAGGGATGTTGTGAATCCCAGAGAATGTTTTTGTTTTTGTTTTTTTAAAGCACTAAAAAGATAAGCATAAAAGACATAGTCCATCCATTTTCTCCTGGAAAAACTTTATTTTTCCTCATCCACCCAAGTCCCATTATTTGAGCATGTATTTTCTATTTCCCCTTCCTACTCACTAACATTAAAGATGTTGTTAGTTTTTACAAAAAAAGGTGGATTACAGGATTCTTCATGTGTACCTGCCTGCTACTACTTCAATACCCTTAGTTGCCGATTTTAACCAAACAGAAAGAGTCTCTTTTCAGGTCTATATCTTCTGCTTACAACATCTTCATGTGTCTTTGTTACTGTTGTCTACTGACCTCCAGATGTAATTTACAATTTCCTCCCCCAAAACCTCCCTCGTTGGAGATCCTTGGTCCCCTACCTGATGGATGAATCATCTAACATTCAAAGTTGAAGCTGGCCTTGGCCCTGGAGGGTCCACCATTCACCCTGAAATAGCCATTCATGTTTCTTCCTTGCTGTAACTGTGCCTCAGAACAATGTATTACTTAAAATATAACCCATGAGATGGGACGCCTGGGTGGCTCGGTTGGTTAAGCAGCTGCCTTCGGCTCAGGTCATGATCCCAGCGTCCTGGGATCGAGTCCCACATCGGGCTCCTTGCTCCGCAGGGAGCCTGCTTCTCCCTCTGACTCTGCCTTCCACTCTGTCTGCCTGTACTCGCTCTCTCTCTCTCTCTCTTACAAATAAATAAATAAAATCTTAAAAAAAAAATATATATATATAACCCATGAGAAATTATACTAGTTATCAAGCATGTTTAGATATAGCCTTAAGAAAAACATACTGGCAATAGGCCTCTGGGGAAGAGAATGATAAATGTCCTTGAAGCTGAGCAGCTGGGGATACCTAGCCTGCTCAGGGTGGAATGCCGCCTGCTTCATTTTTCCATTATCTCCCCTTCCCTGGAGAGCACCTGTGGCTAATTAGATGATCCCTTTGAATGTGATTGCTCAACTATAAACTTTATACTGCTTGACCAAATATATTTTGCCTTCATTCTTATCTACAAGGCATATGATTAATGTGTAGCCTTCTTTGGCTCCTTTGTTGATTACTGTCTATATCTCATAAATATAGGTCTGAGGAGTTGTTTGGGGTGGCAGTCTTTTCTACCATTGTCCCCTGCTCCCTTTCTCTTGAGCTGACTTGTTTGTGCTTCATTCTTCTTTTGTGCGCCGCCAGAAAGCCGAACTTGCCACAGAGCTCCACTGCGGTTTGGGTGGCCACCTTTCCCCATGTGACATCCACAGGTTCCCTGAATAGCCCAGGAATCCCTTTCCCCTTTAGCAGAGATTTGTTCTGGGGTTCATATGTGACCTATATGGGGCCAAAGACCCAGGAGGGTAACTTGTATTGGGGTCTTCTAGGAAGCCTTTTCCTCATTGATTAAAAGTGAGAAATATCAAAAGAGATAGCTCCTTGTCTCCCTTGCCCATTGCTATGTCTGGAACATAACATGGGAGCCACAGCCCTCTTGCAACTACAGGGGAGCTGAACAGGCTAAGGATAGCAGAATGAAAACCGTCAAGAGACAAAAACAAATCTAAAATGCTAGATTAGCTAAGGCTGGGGCAGTTCCACGTTCTTGGTGAAAGAAGAAGTCTTCCTTGTTGTAAGCCAGGTGATTTGAGAATTTCCTTTTTCATTGTGGTATCTTTTGCCTGGGTACTTCCTCATCATTAGATTTAGGCTACACATTTTTGGCAGGAGCAGGGCTGAAAGGAAGTGCTGTTGTGTTTCCTGGTGCAGTTGTCAGGAGGCCCAGAGGGTCCATTACTCCTAATACTGGTGAAGTGAACTTGATCATTTGGTTAAGGTCTTGTCTGCCTGGTTTCTCCACTCTAAAAGTCACGGTTTTCCTTCTATAATTAAGAGAAGGGAAGTTCCTTGATACTGTAAGTTTCCTGTTCTCCTTCATACTTTCACCCACTAGTATCATCAATGGATACATTGATGCCTAAACCATTTATTTCTGTGATGCTTGCCAAATAGGGTATCCTCAGATTCTTTTAAAGTTTTTAAATGAAAATTGTGGTAAAACATACATAAAACATACCATTTGAAACTTTCTTGAGGGTATAATTCAGATTGTTGGGCAACCATCACCACTACCCATTTCTATAACTTCTTAGACATCCCAAACTGAAACGCTGTACCCACTAAACAAAACTTACATCCCCCTCCTCCTCCAGCCCCTTGTAACCACTGCTCCACCTTCTGTCTCTATGAGTTTGACTACATAGTACTGCATGTAAGTGAAGTCATACAATATTCTTTTGTATCTGGTGTATTTCATTTCACATAATGTCTTTAAATTTTATTCATGTTGCATTTTATCCATTATCCATTAGAACTTCATTCCTTTTACAGACTGTATAACATCCCACTGTATGTGTATAAACCGCATTTTGTTTATCCATTCATCAGGCTATGGACATTTGGGTTGTTTCCTTCTTTTGGCTATTATGAGAAGCTGCTATGAAAAGCTGCTATGAACACTGATGTACAATTACCTGTTCAAGTTCCTGCTTTCACTACTTTTGGGTATATACCTAGAAGTGTAATTGGTGGATTATATATATGATATAAATGTTTAATTTTTTGAGGAGCTACCATATTTTTTTCTTGGTGCCTGTACTATTTTACTTTCCTCCCAGCAATATCCAAAGGTTCCAATTTCTCTATACCCTTGCCAATAATTATTTACATTTTTAAAAATTTTTTTATTATTTTTTAATAAAAATATATTTTTATCCCCAGGGGTACAAGTCTGTGAATCGCCAGGTTTACACACTTCACAGCACTCGCCATAGCACATACCCTCCCCAATGTCCATAACCCCACCCCCCTTCTCCCAACACCCCCCCTCCAGCAACCCTCAGTTTGTTTTGTGAGATTAAGAGTCACTTATGGTTTGTCTCCCTCCCAATCCCATCTTGTTTCATTTATTCTTCTCCTACCCCCTTAACCCACCATGTTGCATCTCCACTTCCTCATATCAGGGAGATCATATGATAGTTGTCTTTCTTCGCTTGACTTATTTCGCTAAGCCTGATGCCCTCTAGTTCCATCCACGTCATCACAAATGGCAAGATTTCATTTCTTTTGATGGCTGCATAGTATTCCATTGTGTATATATGCCACATCTTCTTGATCCATTCGTCTGTTGATGGACATCTAGGTTCTTTCCATAGTTTGGCTATTGTGGACATTGCTGCTATAAACATTCAGGTGCACATGCCCCTTTGGATCACTACGTTTGAATCTTTAGGGTAAATACCCAGTAGTGCTCTTGCTGGCTCATAGGGTAGTTCTATTTTCAACATTTTGAGGAACCTCCATGTTTTTTTCAGAGTGGTTGCACCAGCTTGCATTCCCACCAACAGTGTAGGAGGGTTCCCCTTTCTCCGCATCCTAGCCAGCATCTGTCATTTCCTGACTAGTTAATTTTAGCCATTCTGACTGGTGTGAGGTGGTATCTCATTGTGGTTTTGATTTGTATTTCCCTGATGCCGAGTGATAAGGAGTACTTTTTCATGTGTCTGTTGGCTATCTGGATGTCTTCTTTGCAGAAATGTCTGTTCATGTCTTCTGCCCATTTGTTGATTGGATTATTTGTTCTTTGGGTGTTGAGTTTGCTAAGTTCTTTATAGATTTTGGACACTAGCCCTTTATCTGATATGTCGTTTGCAAATATCTTCTCCCATTCTGTCAGTTGTCTTTTGGTTTTGTTAACTGTTTCCTTTGCTGTGCAAAAGCTTTTGATCTTGATGAAATCCCAGTAGTTCATTTTTGTCCTTGCTTCCCTTGCCTTCGGTGATGTACCTAGGAAGATGTTGCTGCGGCTGAGGTCAAAGAGGTTGCTGCCTGTGTTCTCCTCAAGGATTTTGATGGATGCCTTTCTCACATTGAGGTCCTTCATCCATTTTGAGTCTATTTTCATGTGTGGTGTAAGGAAATAGTCCAATATCATTTTTCTGCATGTGGCTGTCCAATTTTCCCAACACCATTTATTGAAGAGGCTGTCTTTTTTCCATTGGACATTCTTTCCTGCTTTGTCGAAGATTAGTTGACCATAGAGTTGAGGGTCTATTTCTGGGCTCTCTATTCTGTTCCATTGATCTGTGTGTTTTACAGATAGGGAAAATGAGGTTTACAGAGGATAGATGACTTTCTCAAGATCACACATTAGAGTAGTAGGGTTGGAATTTGAACCCAAGACTGTAAGGGACTCACCAGTTAGACATCTAACCACAAGGACTCCCTTGCAATCTGTCCAGATGTGTTGTCATGACTTCCTAAAAGCAAAGAGGAGACCAGGAAAAAGTTCAACACGGTTCACAGTGGCTAACTGATGTTACTATTTTGAGGGTTTACATTTGGTGTTTGCATCCCTTGGTTTATGAATTATGACAAGCAAGCAGCTCTGGAGCTGTAACTTATTCCATCAGCGTCATCTTGCAGAGCTGGAGTGCAGTGGGGGCAAAACGTTTGTGGCAGTGAGCAGGGATGAGGGGGAGGACCACACGTGGACAATAAGTCTAAACACAGCCTTCTTGTTCCTCATTCTGTCAAGGAAAGGAGGACTTGTATGCCACTGGAGACTGACTTTTAGATTAAGCTCTGCTCCAACCTGCCATGGAAAACTTTCATGGCCCTTCAGTGCAGTGCTTTCTTTTTGAGGGATGGAGTGATACCAGAAACATCAGGAAAGTTCTCCGAGAGAACAACTATTGTGTTCTTTGTACAAAAACCACTCTGGTTGTGCCACCTGGGAGCCATTATTTCATAATTTTTCTTTGAATTGTTTTTCCTTGAAAGGACTTGGAGAGCATTAAGAGATTCTGAAAGAAGACTTTCCCAAGAATTGTATTTCTAACTTATTCCTCATCTATTTGAAAGCATTTTTTAAAAAATTGTCCCATTCGATCACAGGAATGTTGTTTTCTATCTTACTCCTCAGATTTCTGAAGTTGAGGGAAGAAAGTCTGAAAAAGGAAAACCCAGTGTCCCCTGAGTAGCAGCAGGAAGGAAGTCATCTTTTTCATGCCAGAGGACAGTACTGTGGCGAGTAGTGACTCTTTCCTTGTCACACTGCTGCTCTGGGGACAACTTGCTCTAGTAGCCCTAAATGATGCACTTGAATAGTAAATACAATACAATAAAATAAAAAAAAAATAGTAAAAATTTTCCATCCTATGCCACTCTCTGTCAGTGTTGTTTAACCTCCATAGAAGTAACTCCTTGAAATCTACATACTTTTCGATACTAGATTTCTTGGCAGAAATATTTCTTTTGTTTGTTTGTTTGTTTTTAAAGATTTTATTTATTTGACAGACAGAGAGCACAAGTAGACAGAGAGGGAGGCAGAGAGAGAGGAGGAAGCAGGCTCCCTGCTGAGCAGAGAGCCTGCCGTGGGGCTTGATCCCAGGGCCCTGGGATCATGACCTGAGCTGAAGGCAGAGGCTTTAACCCGCTGAGCCACCCAGGCGCCCCAGCAGCAGAAATATTTCTGATGGCCATCTGCTTTTAAGGTCTGACTAGAACCATGCTAAACTTTTTACTCTACGTATCTTGTAAAATGTTCTTTTTGTTTGTTTAGTATGTATGTATGTACGTATGTATGTATTTATTTCCAGAAGCTTTTCTATTACTTTTGCTGGAATCACCTGGGATGTACTTGTAAAAAATTCAGATTCCTGGGCCCCACCCAAACCTACTGAATTAGAATGTCTGAGTTGAAGCCAAGGAATCTGCATTTCTAACTTGTTCCCCATGTTTGAGAACCTTGGTTCTAAATCACATAGATGCTAATTCCAGAACAAAAAATCCTCAGTCTGGCCTAGACCATTATTTCTCAACCTAGGTTGTATATTAGAATCCCCTGGAGTGTTTAAAATATAACATGTGTGGGCCTTACTCACCAACAACAGAATCTTGTTAGAGGTGTGGTAGTGCAGATAAGGATTATTTTTTTTTTTTAGCTTTTAAGAGTTTCCTATTTATAGCTGCAATTACAATTTCTGATCTAAACCTAGAGGTTTAAGACTTGCCGTCAGGATATTTGTCCATAAATTCGCTGAAATGGCATAATATACAAAAACTGGAGTGACTGCTCGGCTCATGGTGAATTCCTCTTCTCCAGGAACCTTGATTCACAGTGGAGGAATCCAGCGGCCGGACGCCATTGATCCAGCTGAGACGTCAACCTAAGCTGAGCTCATCAGTATCTTTGTCTTGGAAGTATTTTATGTTCTTAAGTTTTTTTCATTTTTATTTTTTCTTTACTAGAGAGTTTCTCAAAATAAACACCACTTCATATATTTTTTTTCTTATAACGAAAATAATGCATTAATAGAAATAAATCTAGGCAATATAAACAGTGTAAAGCAAAAATGAAAATCACCTCTGTCCAGAGAGAAAACCTACTAACATTTGGATGAGTGCCCTTCCACATTTTTTCTATGCATATATTAAAAAATGTGATAATACACATATGATTTTGTAATCTTTTTTTATCAAATGTAACAATATCATGGGCATTTTTCTTTAAAACAAATACGGATCTTCATGATTATTTTTAAATCCATATAGCAGCATTTCACTGCATGGCTTTACCATAAGATATTTAATGAATTCTCTGCTGAGAATTGAGAATTTCTTCATTATAAATAATGCCATGATGAACATATTTGTACATTAAACTTTATATGCCTTTCCAGTTATTTCCTTAGGATAAATTTACAGAAGTAAGATTGTTGGGTAAAGGGTATGCATATTAAAAAACTGATTACATATTACCAAATTACCCCCTAGAGCTGCTGATCTTCCACTGCTGCCATCGGAGCCTGAGAGTGCCCTGTTCCACACATTACCAATACTAGCATTACCAATCTTAAAATTTTGCTGAACTGTTAGGCAAAAATTATACTTTTTATCATTTAATTACTTAGATTACTTGATAGGGAAAGCCCTGATCAAATTTTCAGAGAGGAAACTTCCCTTGACCATGGAAGCCACTAGGGCTCAGTCCCATATTGGGGAAATAACAAGTGACAGAGTCCGACAAAGCTTAAGATGACATCCCGCTTATTATTATTTTTTAGGTGTCTGTTTTTGAGGTCTCTACAGTGAAATTATTGGCTGTTTTGATTTTCAGTTTCCCTTTCGGTCCCAAATACCTGAATTAGCCTGCAAAGAATCTGGAACAATCTTGAAGCACTTCCTCACTGCCCTCCCATTCCCCTCATTTCAGTTTGAAATAGTGTCTGGCTCTTCAGTTTCCTATGTCACTGTGTCACTTAACTTTGGTCCTCACACTTCCAGCTTCAAATATTTTTTTTTTCTCAAAAACGTACTTTTTTTAAAAAAAGATTTTATTTGTTTATTTGAGATAGTGAGAGCGAGCGAGAGAGAGCATGAGTAGGGGTTGGGGGTAGGGATAGCGGGAGAGGGAGAAGCAGACCCCTTGCTGATCAGGGAGCCCTACCTGGGGCTAGATCCCAGGACCCTAGGATCAGGGCCTGAGCCGAAGACAGTTGCTTAACCAACCAAACCACTCAGGAGCTCCTCAGAAATGTTCCCTTGCTTATCCAGCAGTGGTTTTATTCCTTTATCCCACCTCATTCCACTGTTTTTTGTTGGTTTGTTCATTTTGTTTTAATTGAGGTAATATTCACATACCACAAATTTTACCTTTAGCTATTTTAAAGTTTACAATTAAGTGGCTTTCAGTACATTCATGGTGGTGTTCACCCATCCCATCTAGTCAGTTCCAAGACCCACTCATCACTCCAAGAGGAATACCCGTATTTCATCACTCCCCATTCTCATATGTGTGGTTCTTTGGCCACCTTGGCCAATGAACTTAGGTATACACAGTCAAAAGAAACGATCGAACATCAAACACATTTCTTGTGGGGCATACATCACAGCCAGGAAGACAAAAATCACCTCTTATGATGGATATCATTAAAAAAAAAAAAAAAGACAAACAGAATAGAAGTGCTGATGGAGATGTGGAAAAATCAGAATGCTTGGGCACTCCTGGTAGGAATGTAAAGTGGTGCGGCTGCTCTGGGAAACAGTGGGGGTAGTTCCTTAAAAAAACTAAACACGGAATTACCATAACCAGCAACTCCATGTGTGGTATAAGCTTCAAAGAATTGGAGGTAGGGACTTGAACAGATACTGTTACGCCCATGTTCATCATTCATAATTGCCAAAAGGTAGAAGCAACCCAAGGGACCATCCATGCACAGACAAACAAAATGTGATACACACCTAAAATGTATCTTATTCAGTCCTAAAAAAAAAATCAATGAAATTTGGACACACGATGCAACATGAATGCACCTTGAAGACATGCTGAGTAAAATAAGTCAGTCACAGACAAATACCATGTAATTTGACTTATAGGAAGTGCCTAGAGTGAGTAGTCAAATTCAGAGACAGAAAAAATGGTGGCTGTCAGGGGCTGGTGGGGAGGAGAGTGTAGAGAGTTATTGTTTAATGGGTAGAGGGTTTCAATTTGGGAAAATGAGAAATTCTGGAGAAGGGTGGTGGTGGTTATACAACAGTGTGAATGTTCTTACTAATGCTGAACTGTACACATAAAATGGTGAAAATGACAAAAATTATATATAATTTACTACAATTAAAAAAATTACTGGGGTCATCTTCAAAGGACACAGGAGGCATCAACAGAAGGCAATTTGATCATCAGAAAGAATAATGAGGGGCACCTGGGTGGCTCAGGTGGTTAAGTGTCCGACTCTTGATTTTGGCTCAGATCATGATCTCAGAGTTGAGAGATCAAGTCCTGTGTTGGGCTCCATACTCAGCGTGGCATGGCGTCTCCTTGAGATTTCCTCTCTCCTTTTCCCTCTGTCTCTTCCCTCCTTGTGTGCACATGCTCACACTCTCTCTCTAGATAAATAATTTTTTAAAAAAGAATAATGGTTACAGGAAATGAATATATATATGTCATCTAAAAATCTGTGCCTTTCTGATACTAAAAAAATTTTTTTTAACCCCTTTTGGATACTGCTAGGGCACCAATTAACTCATTACTCTGAAAACTGGTAAATAAATAAAGGTAAAAAAAATTCTGAAAAAAAAAAAAAAAGATATGTGTGGAGAGAAATAACATTTACAGCCAGTTTGAAGGATCTTTCTTTTTGGCCCTCTTGTGTTGGTATCTATGTTCACTTAAAACTGGTTATTACCTCTTGCACCTTGAAAGATGAGTTTGGGTATGGACATTCAAAAGAAAAATGATCAAATATCAAACGTGTTTCTTGTGGGGCATGTATCTGTCAGAAATGCAAAATTGCCCTTTTTTCCACTATCTCTACCTCTAGTTGTGGAGGCAATATTAAATTATTCTCCATCAGAACTGGATTAAATCTGATCTGTTGAAAATGGCAGTTAGGACACTGAAGTTAGAAATCTCTTAAGTTGGAATTTGAGTAGTGTGCAATATAGTATTATGAAGACATGCATAAAATATCTTTTTCTTTCTAGGTTTTGTCTGCATTTGCTATAGAACTTTATAAAAAATGTTAAATAGGGGGCATCTAGGTGCCCAGTTGGTTAAACAACTGACTCTTGATTTCTGCTAAGGTCATGATCTCAGAGCATCAGGCTCCTCACTGGGCATGGAGCTTGCTTGAGATTCTCTCTTTCTCTCTACCCCTCCCCTCTACTTGCATGTATGCACACACGTATGTACCCTCTCTCTTTCTCTTTCTTTCTTTAAAAAAAATTGTTAACCAGATTCTTCTCCATGGACCAAGATATGTCAAGCAGTAGATAACATTAGCAGCTATTCATATTTTACTTAATGTCCATTTTACTAGTATTATAACTTATTTAAACATTTCTTCAAACATTAAAAATAAATGATTGATGTTCCTCTAAGTATTTACATGCTACCTAAGATGACTATGTCAAAATTTACACATTTAACAAATTAAATTACCCAAATGCTTAAGCACTGATTGTAAACTTACTTAATCAAACTCTTCTCAACATTAAATAAAATCATGAATCTCCTCTATCAAATGCTTCAGGTAACCAGCAGGAAAGAATGCACAGAAACATAGTGACCATTACTAAATGAATTGCACTTACTAGTACAAGTTACAATATGCTAATGCCATGGATTGATTGATTGATGACCAATTGATTTTTTATATCTTTTTTCTGGTGCTGCCTTTCTAGAGTTGCAGAGAGTTTTATCAGTGCTGAGAGGAAAAAGGACACCTTCCCAGACTTGCTGAGGTTGCAGGATCTGGTTGTCAAGCATCTGATTCCTGGTCAAGATCCAGCATCCGTTGTGCTGTTTAAGACTTTTAAACATGAGCCATTATAAAAAGACTGAACATCTGTGAGAATTTTAAACCCATGTCTTTCAGGAGGCTTTTAGTTTTTCAAGTTTCGTGTATTTCTAGGAAATGATACATTCTTTAACTTTCACATGGTCTGAATTACCAAGCTTATCTTGCCATTAAGGCTGGATTTATTAGTATTGCTAGAAATTGAAGGGTTGTATGCATTATATTTAATAAGGTCATTCAGAGTTTTTGTCTACAGGTGAATGAGGGATCATTTCATCTTTGGGACATTTGGCTAATTGATCATCTGGGAACAGTTACATAAAACTACTGGTATTGATGACCTGATGGATCTCACAGTTCTCTGAGATTCTATTCACTTATTAAAATATCTTTTCTCCTCTTTGTTTTTTATATTGGATAATTTCTATTCTTATCTTTTAAAAAAGTCTGATGTCCTCAATTTGCTCTTAAGTTCAGTCAGTGAATTTTTAATTTTGAGTATTATTCTTTTCAGTCATAGAATTTCCATTTGGTTCTTTTTTTATGGTGTCTTTCTCTGCTGAGATTTTTCTCTCTTTGCATTAATTGGGAGCATATTTTCTTTTATGTCTAGAGGCATAGTCATAGTAGCTGCTTAAAAATCTTTGTCTACTAATTCCAGCCTCTAGATCACCCCAGAGTTAGTATCTGCTGTTTGTCTTCTAAAGATAGGTTATGATTCTCAAAGGGGAAAAACTGAGAACTTTTCCCTTAAAGTCAGGCACACAACAGGGATGCCCACTCTTACCACTCATGTTCAACATAGTAATAGAAATCCTAGCCTCAGCAATCAGACAACAAAAAGAAATAAAAGACATTTAAATTGGCAAAAAAGAAGTCAAACTCTCTTCTTGCAGATGACACGATACTTCATAAGGTAAACCCAAAGATTCCACCCCCAAATTACTAGAACTCATACAGCAATTCAGCAACGTGGCAGGATACAAAATAAATGCACAGGAATCAGTTACATTCATGACTGAAGAAATAGAAATTAAGGAATCAAGCCCATTTACAATTGCACCCAAACCCATAAGATGCCTAGTAATAAACCTAAGGTAAAGGATCTGTACTTCAGAAGCCACAGAACATTTATGAGAGAAATTGAGGAAGACACAATGAGATGGAAAAACATTCCATGCTCATGGATTGGAAGAATAAACATTGTTGAAATGTTTGTTGCCCAGAGCAATCTACACATTCAATGCAATCCCTATCAAAATACCACCAATATTTTTCACAAAAGTTGGAACAAATAATCCTAAAGTTTGTTTGGAACCAGAAAAGACCCTGAATCACCAGTGTAATGTTGAAAAAGAAAAACAAAGCTGGGGGCATCACAATATCTGACTTCAAGCTCTATTAAAAAGCTGTGATCATCAAGACAGCATGGTACTGGCACAAAAACAGATACATAGATCAATGCATCAGAATAGAGAACCCAGAAATAGTCTCTCAACTCTATGGTCACCTAATCTTCAACAAAGAAGGAAAGAATGTCCAATAGGAAAAAGACAGTCTCTTCAATAAATGGTGCTGGGAAAATCTGACAACCAAGTTCAGAAGAATGAAACTGGGCCATTCTCTTATACCACATACAAAGGTAAACTCAAAATGGATGAAAGATCTAAATGTGAGACAGGAATACATTAAAATCCTAGAGGAGAACGTAGGCAGCAACCTCTTCGACATCTGATGAAACAAACTTCTTGCAAGCTTCTAAAAGCAAAGGAAACAAAAGCAAAAATGAACTTTTGGGACTTCATCAAGATCAAAAGCTTATGTACAGCAAAGGAAACAGTCAACAAAACAAAGAGGCAACCCACGGAATGGGGGAAAATATTTGCAAATGACATATCAGATAAAGGGCTGGTATCCAAGATCTATAAAGAACTTATTAAACTCAACACCCAAAAGACAAATAATCCAATCAAGAAGTGGGCAGAAGACATGAACAGACTCTTATCCAAAAAAGACATACAAAAGGCTAATAGGCACATGAAAAAATGCTCCATATCACTTGCCATCAGAGAAATATAAATGAAAACCACAATGAGATACCACCTCACATCAGTCAGAATGGCTAAAATTAACAGTCAGGAAATGACAGATATTGGAGAGGATGTGGAGAAAGGGAACCCTCTTACACTGTTGGTGGGAACGCAAGCTGGTATAGTCACTCTGGAAAACAGTATAAAGGTTCCTCAGGACTTTAAATATAGAGCTACTCTATCACCCAGCAATTGCACTACCAAGTATTTACCCCAAAGATACAGATGTAGTGAAATCAAGGGCCATACCCCAATGTTCATAGCAGCAATATCCACAGTAGCCAAACTGTGGAAGGATCTGAGATGTTTTTCAGTGGGTGAATGGATAAAGAAGATGTGGTTCATATAGACACAATGGAATATTACTCAGCCACCAGAAAGGATGAATATCTACCATTTACATTTACATGGATGGAACTGGAGGGCATTATGTTAAGTGAAAAAAGTCAATTAGAGAAACACAATTATCATATATTTCCACTCATATGTGGAACATAAGGAATAGGGAAAGGACAGTAGGGGTGGGGAGGAAACTGAATGGGAAGAAATCAGAGAGGGAGACAAATCATATGTGACTCTTGACTCCAGGAAACAAACTGAAGGTTGCAGAAAGGGAGCTGGGTGGTAACTCAGCTGGGGATGAGGTAGCTGGGTGATGGGCATTAAAGAGAGTATGTGATGTGATCAGCTCTGGGAGATAGACACAACTAAGGAATCTTTGAACATTATATCAAAAACTAATGATGTACTATACCTTGGTTAATTGAACTTAAATACAAAAATAAAGATAGATCATGTTTCCCTGTTTCTTTGTATGTCACATAATTTTGGAATGTGTCCTGGATATTGTGAGTGATCTGCTATATAAATCTGGACTCTGCTATCACACAAAAAATTTATGTTTTATTTGGGCAGGGTGATAACTTGCTGAACTCAAACTGCAAATTCTGTTTTCCCTGTTTCATTCTGGCATGGAGCTGAACTGTGCATGTGATTCAGCGGTTGGTGAGGGGTCTGGACTGTGTTTATACACAGAGCTTGGCTCTCTGGCCCTCTCGTTTCTGAGATTATTTTCCTTCCTTCCTTCCTTCCTTCCTTCCTTCCTTCCTTCCTTCCTTCCTCTCTTCTTTCTTTCTTTTTAAAAGATTTTATTCATTTATTTATCTGTTTATCTGATGGGAGTTAGCACAAGCAAGCAGAGCAGCAGGTGGAGAGAGAGAGAGAGAAGCAGGCTCCCTCTTGAGCAGAAAGCCCGGGGCCCTATCACAAGACCCTGAGATCATGACCAGAGCTGAAGGCAGATACCCAACTGACTGAGGCACCCAGGCGCCCCCTTCTCCTTATTTTCTAACTCCTAGTTCTGTGTAATCTCAGTTCTCTTATTCTTCAAGCCAGTAAGACTTAAAAAAAAACAAAAAAAAAAAAAACAAACAGGTTTAGCCACATGGTATAGACTGGGACCTCCCCTCACGTTAAACAACAACAACAACAACACCCTCCAAAATGGACAACTCATCCATGTCTTCTCTTGTTCCTTATGTCCATCTTCTTCTAATATCTTCCTGCTTTTGTTTGTTCTTTAGTATCTTTAGGTGGTTGTTTTAATATTTCATCCAGAGTTTATAATTGCTGTTTGTGGGAAGATTGATCCAACAAGAACTACCCAGCCATTGCCAGAACATCTTTTTAAGGTCAAGGGTTCAGCCTAGATTTCCTACCATAATATATGTTGCTCTCCTTACTCTTTGTTTTTTTTTTTGTTTTTTGTTTTGTTTTTTTTTTTAACACAGTATGAAGTCTTGTCATCCACTGAATGTTTCACTGAATCACAGAAATGATTACAAGGGAAATATTTCCTTTAAACTGGGAGTACTGAAAAGGTTGGCTAACTCCTGTATAAAAGCAATCCTATATTATTTTGCAGGAGTTTATGATGGATCTATGCAGATTCTGATTCCACCTGATAGCAACTGCAAGGTTGGAGTAAGATTTTTAACATCTCAAGGCTTGTTTTTCTTTTTATCAAAGAAAGATTGTGATTCACTGTTCTCTCTCTATCCGCAAAGCTGATATTATAATCAAGGGATATGCTACACTTAAAAGTATTTTAGAATGAAAGCAATTATAGTGATTGCTTAGGGCGGAGAATGAGGACATTACAGCTTTAGCTCAAACCCCTTACCTCCCATTCTTCTTATGTTGCAATTAGCAGAGTGGGATAGAGTGGTTCTATTAGGGAGATCTGGTGGTCAGCCACTTAGGCCAGGCCTCCCCAGATGGCAGGATTGTACGATGGTGTGCCAGAGTCTGACCCTCAACCTCACATGCATTTAAGTTTAGTCTTCCTGGTGTTCCAGAACCGATCAGAATGATTCATTTGACCAAACTCACAGAAGCCTAGCATGCACACCAGAAAGCTAACTTGCTAATCTGGCAGAGACTAGAACACTTGTGTCCGATGTGGGGTGCGCTCTGCTTCACGGTGTGGGTGTTTTTCTAAAGTAAATGAATAAACCACCAGGTTGTTTCTTGTTACAGCCGAGGCAAAGAGACGTCAGTAAAAACTACAGTAACAACAAAAACATCTGCCAATGCTGAGGGCTTTAGATTCTTTTTTGTTATTTTTACAACCTTGCAAATAAGATTTTATAATTTCCATTTTTCAGTTTTGAAGACACTAAAACTGAGAGAATTTAAATGTTTGTAAGGTCAAATTCAGGAAGTATGGGAGTCACTTTTCCAGCTGGGGTGAGATCAGATGAACCATCTTGGCCCTAGAAGGAAAAAACATAGCTCTAGTGATAAGGCTATTTTTTCCCACAGATTCAATGTCTGGATATTTGATGGTCCTAGATAAAGACCTACAAATTCTCATTCTCAAATTCTCATTACCAAAGCTCCATGCTCACTGTCCCTCTTTTATATCCTGTTGCTTTCCTGATTATGATCAGTACAATTAATATGTTCTACTCATATCCTATTCCAACCTCCTGGATATTATGCCAAACCTTGCTTGGTTGGATCAATGCATGTACCCAAGACTCTTGGGTAAAAGGGGCACATACATTCCCTGGGCTGAGACCATGAGCTCTGCCTATGCAGGTAAGAATGATGTTCCCCTCAAGCTGTTATTCTTCACATCTTATCCAACATAAGGTGCAAGAGAAACTGGTTTTCTATTACTTAAAATTGTGTCCTTTATTCTCATTTAAAGATTTTATTGATTTATTTGAGAAAAAGTTGTGTGTGTGTGTGTGTGTGTGTGTGCGCGTGTGTGTGTGTGTGTGCGCGCGTGCGTGAGAGAGAGAGAGAGAGATCACTAGTGGGGGGAGGGTATAGGGAGAAGCAGAGGGAAAAGCCTGAAGAGGGACTCCCTCAGGACCCCGGGATCATGACGTGAACCAAAGGCAGACGCTTAACCGACTGAGCCACCCAGGAGCCCCAAATTGTGTCCTTTTTATGTCCAGAGTAAGATAATGAATTTCTGATATAAGCTGACAGTTCAGCTTATTTGGAGTTCTCTTTCATTCCACTGTGCTGCTTGCATTCACAGCTGGACAGCCCAAGTGACCCAAGTCACTGGAAGTGGAAGTAAGTTCCACTCCTCAAATTATGATACTGACAGTGCTGGTAACATTTTCTGAGCTCAAGATGCCTGTCACTGCTCTATATGTCTTTTTGTAGTCTCAGAAATCAGGTAGAGACTGTTATCTTCATTTTAATGGATAAGGAAGTGAGGCGCTGAGAAAGTAGGAGATTGGCCTCAGGTCGCCTCGTAAATGGCTGGCACTGGACTCAAATACACTGAACTGCCTATTGGTTAAAATTATGAACCGTTATGGGCTAAATTGAGTCTCCTCAAAATTCGTGTGTTGCTCTCTAACCCCCAGAACCTCAGAAAGTGACTGTATTTGGAGATAGGGCCTTTAAAGGGGTGACTGAGTTAAGATGAGGCCATTCAAGTGGGTCCTAACCCAACGTGCCCGGGGTCCTGGTATGAGGAACACCAAGTCTGAGCCCACACAGAGAGATGGCCTGAGGACACACAGGAAGGAGTTCGTCCACAAGCCTGAGAGGGATGCCTCGAGAGATGCCAGCTCTGCCAGCACCCTAATCTTGGACCTGAAGCCTCTAGAATGCGGGAAAGTACATTCTGTTGTTTAAACCACTGCATCTACCATGTTTTGTTATGGCAAGAACTGCCAAGCTAACACATTCATCTTGCTCAAAGCAATTTTAAAGTTCTTTCCTCCATATTTCCTTTATCATTTATTGTCCCTCCCTCCTGCCTGCCTTCCTCGCTCTCTTCTCCTTTCTCTCCTCCTCCTCCTCCTGTTGCTCTTCCTCCTCCTCCTTCTTCTCCTCTCCCTGTCTCTCCTTTTTGGACTTTTTGAATGAGAAGCCTTCTCAATCATCATGTGAAAGGATTTAAATTTATATAGAAAAGAAATCACTGGTCCCTGTTGGAAGTACCATGACTGATGACGGCATTGGTGAGGTCTTTGCTGACTTTTGGCCTCTCCCAGTTGGTCGGCCTCAGGGGCTCCTCACAACGTTGGTGCCCTGATTGTTGAGCATATATGCACATGGCAGTGAGCCTCAGTGAGGATGGACCAGGGCTCTCAGCTCTACTCCAGGGCTCTGTCTATCTTGCAGGAAGTGGGGCAAGTTTCTATTCTGCCATCTAGGGATCCCGAGATCACTCAGACTACAGTTCTGAGTTAGTCTAGTGATGTTGTTGTGCTCTCTAGAAATGAGCTCAGGGAAACTTAATGTGACTGTGATTTAAAACGTCCCAGGGAGCTATCTTTTTCTCATTCAAATCCTCAGTGCCCAGCTGTCTTAATATAGGCTTTTGTATTTAGGTAGGGTGAGGTCAACAGATCGGATGGTCCATTGGAAAGACAGTTTGTGGCTCACAAGTCCCAAGACAGGGAAGCACACTGTTCTGTGCAGGACTACCTGGAGAAGCACCAGTGATGGGTCAGGAAGCGAGGAGTGGGGGGGGGGGCACCTGTAGGCAAGAGACTTTATTGTGGTTTCTATGGGGAGGAAAGGGGCAGACAGGGCAAGTGGGTTTAGGATTGGCTAATTTGAATCCTTTCAGTGGGCTCTGGGGCACAGGGGCTGCCCCTGGTTCTTAGGCCTGGGAGACTGGAGAACAGGGAGAATGTTCAGAGTCTGAGAGCCCCAAAAAGGAGGCAGCTGAAGTATGGGTTCTGAATCGGCTGGTTTGCATTTGAAAAGTACACTGGAAGGCAAGGAATCACTAGGAACTGGGTAGATTTGGGATGGACAGTCCCTCCAGGGTCAGCAAAGGCCCCAAACCTCAGAAACAGAAAATAAAGGACCCAGCTGATACACCACTACAAAGTTACGCTCACTGACTAATGACATTGTGGGCATCTCCTGTACTGAAACACTGGGCCACAGTGCTGAGCACACATGGCAAGAGCCATGCATGCTCTTGTCAAGTGGGGATGGCAGAGCACCTCAAGCCCTTGCGATTCTTTTCCTACAGATCTCAAAATCTCTACAATCTTTACAAGAGTTTTTTGGGGATCAGTGAGTGAAAGAGAAGTGATATTATTTCCTTGTGGTTTCCAGGCCCACAGTGTACCTGCGCAGAGGACACTCTGTAGCCTTGCCCCCCACCCCCCAACGCAGGGCAGGCCATGTGGGTCTTTGCTCCATCTGAGGCCAGGGGATCGTGTGTGTGCCAGGCACATTGCTAGGTGCTTTAATATACCTGCTTTCATGGGACCCTCACTTCAGCTTCTGAGGTGGTTTTTCTATTTGTTCCAGCTCCTCAGATGTGGAAATGTGGACACCACGAGAAGAATAACTTGCCAGAGGTCATACAACTAGTGGATTGGATGGAATTTGAATCCAGCTTGTGTGAGGGCAAAGCTCTATGCTGGGCTGCTGTGCAAAGATGTAATGTCATTTCTGGGTGTAACAGCTACCTGGGCTCTGGCAAGGCAAAGACACTAACTTACTAAATGGCTTTACACCTTTTCTTCTCCACCCTGCCCCTCTGGGAAACCACTGGACAGCTTTTCAGTATCTTACAATTGGGAGCATCCTGCTGCCCATTTGACTTATGGGCTTGGGATAGTGGAGAGTAAAGGGAAATCTTATGAAGGCTTTCCAATTCGTCACTCCAGATCTCTGTTTATGAACTTAGGAAGGAAAAGAAAGTTTGACATCATATTCCCTAGATCCTCAACACCACCAGGATTTTAGGTGGGAGGTGACAGAATCAGGCAGGGAACACCAAGCAGACTACCCGGGAAGGGAGCCTAAGGGTGTCAACTTGCATATGGTCCAGACCTTCCCTTCAGTCTGATGCTGATCAGTAAATCAGGGGGGCGGGTCTAAAGTAAGTGAGGATGATCACAGAGTCTATGCTGGCTGTTGTTTTCAGATTTTTTAGGGAAGTTACTCGAAAGAGATGGGAAAGAGAGAATTATCTCTCCCCTCCCCCCTTTATTGCCTGTGGGTGTGTGTTTGCAGAGATGTGGGCATTGTTGAGAGGGTCAGTGAGAAGAGAAATTCGAGAGTCTCTTCAGGGGTACCAAACAGCCCTAGTCCTTTCAGACTCCATCAGGCTTATTCTTTTCTTTCTTTTCTTTTCTTTTTTTCTTTTTTTAAAGATTTTATTTATTTATTTGAGAGAGAGGTTGCGAGAATGGTAGGAGGAAGGCAGGGAGAAGCAGAATCCCACAGAGCATGGACCCTGACATGGGACCCGATCCCAGGACCCTGGGATCATGACTTGAGCTAGAGGCAGACACTCGACTCTCTAAGCCATCAAGGTGAACCCATCAGGCTTATTCTTAAGGCAAAATAGTCCCAGTGGTAACCCTGTGGCAGAGTTTCGGTGCTCCGAGAGCACAGACCAATATTCAGAGTGTCCACCCTTCTGGAAATCCAGAAAGCTGATGCCAGGGCTATGGCTTGAAAGTGCAATATTCTGACTTGTCAGGAAAGATTTTGATAAGAAAATCTAGGGAACTGAAAGTCAAATTCTCTTCCCCAGAGGCCTAGACAATCTGTGCCAGGGAGGAGGCTTTCTGCAGGGGGCTCCTGTCCTGCCTTGGCCTCGCTGGCTGTTCTTCATGTGAAGGGTTCCTCCATGAGAGCAGCTTGCCCCTGCACACACCCTGTCCCTTCCCTGCTTCCCGGTGAATTCTCAGCCTCAGAAGGTCTAGAAATCTGCATTTAGAAATCTGTCTTAGAAATCTGCATTTTCAATATGCAGAGAAGGCTCAGATGGATGGCTAAGTGCCAGAGGTAGGATGTAGTTAGATCAGAGCAGGGCACTGTCCTTACAGATGGCTGGGGACATTATATTAACTGTGTTGTATGCCTTTTTTTCTGTTTTCTTGGTGTTTTGGTGCCTGTCTCTCAGTGGCAGCACAGAGAGACTGCCCCTCCCAGGGCTAGCTAATTCCTAGAGCTAGCAAACAAACTACTTGATAAGCAAACCAACCAATCCCGAATCTATACAGTTATCCACTTCCTTTTATGAAACCCCTCTGGTACTGGACACTATCCTCCTGCCCTAAATCACCTGAAGGCCGGGTGATTTAGGGACCACTCCATCTGTAGCCCAGAACCTGCTGAAATTATTCAAACTGTGCACTCCTAACCCTGCTGAGCCCCTTACCTTGCTTTATTCAATCCTTGAAGCAAAACCCATAATAAACGCATTTGCCCACATTTTCCCCCAACACCTGTGCCACCTGACTGACCCTGGTTGCTCCCTTCTCTTAGGAACTGTGTGTATAACAAATAAATGTTTTATCTTCTGACCTGTTGGTCTGAAAAATAATTAAACCTACATTTTAAAACTGAGGGTACCTGGCTTGCTCAGCCAGCAGAGCTGTGAGTTCAAGCCCCACCTTGGGTGTAGAAATTACTTAAAACAAATGTGGGAGAGTTCATTTCCCCTTAAATAGAGTCATAACTTGTCCCCCCAAACTATTTGTTAATGATAATCATATTAAGAAGATTCTATAATTCACCCTGATTTGGTCAATATTTTTATTATTGAAGGGGTAAAAAGTGTAAAAAGCATATCAAAGTTTTGGATGAAAAAGATCAGAATAGCTGGATGTTCAATGGCAATATCAAGTTTTAAAAATATTTTGACACTTTATTAATATTGAGGTATGTGCCCTCTATCCCTACACTTTGAAGAGTTTTGATCAGGAAGGGATGCTGTACTTTGTCAAATGCTTTTTCAGCATCTATTGAGAGTATCATATGGTTCTTGTTCTTTC
>NC_081559.1:123086922-123110346 GCF_022355385.1 Mustela nigripes | reverse complement strand
TGGTATTGGCACAAAAACAGACACATAGATCAATGGAACAGAATAGAGAGCCCAGAAATAGACCCTCAACTCTATGGTCAACTAATCTTCGACAAAGCAGGAAAAAATGTTCAATGGAAAAAAGACCTCTTCAATAAATGGTGGTGGGAAAATTGGACGGCCACATGCAGAAAAATGAAATTGGACCATTTACTTACACCACACACGGAAATAGACTCAAAATGGATGAAGGACCTCAATGTGCGAAAGGAATCCATCAAAATCCTTGAGGAGAACACAGGCAGCAACCTCTTTGACCTCAGCCGCAGCAACATCTTTCTAGGAACATCGCCGAAGGCAAGGGAAGCAAGGGCAAAATGAACTATTGGGATTTTATCAAGATCAAAAGCTTTTGCACAACAAATGAAACAGTTAACAAAACCAAAAGACAACTGACAGAATGGGAGAAGATATTTGCAAATGACATATCAGATAAAGGACTAGTGTCCAAAATCTATAAAGAACTTAGCAAACTCAACACCCAAAGAACAAATAATCCAATCAAGAAATGGGCAGAGGACATGAACAGACATTTCTGCAAAGAAGACATCCAGATGGCCAACAGACACATGAAAAAGTGCTCCATATTACTCGGCATCAGGGAAATACAAATCAAAACCACAATGAGATACCACCTCACATCAGTCAGAATGGCTAAAATTAACAAGTCAGGAAATGACAAATGCTGGCGAGGATGTGGAGAAAGGGGAACCCTTTCATTCATGATTTTATTTATTTGGGTCCTTTCTCTTTTCTTTTTGATAAGTCGGGCCTGGGGTTTATCAATTTTATTAATTCTTTCAAAGAACCAGCTCCTAGTTTCGTTGATTTGTTCTATTGTTTTTTTTTGTTTCTATTTCATTGATTTCTGCTCTGATCTTTATGTGATTATTACTTTTTGAAAGAGTGTCTCAATAATTGGAATGTGTCCATAAAATGATGACCACAGTGATAATGGGGTAGAAGCCATCCACTGAAATAAACCCCTCTAAAATGTCAAGGGTCATATACATAAAATGGTTGAAGTTACTCTGTGTAGATACATGGCATAGAGCTAAGACCCATAGAGATTAATGGAGAAGTGGATTTTACCTCTGTATGAGGAAGAGCTTTCTATTAATAATATTGTTCAAAAGTGGAATATGAATTCTCTTGAATCACAGGAACTATTCAGAGTAATCACTAGCTGGAGGTGTTGTCAATGAAATTTCTTCATTAAGTGGACAGTTAGACTCACTGACTTGAAAGATACTTTCTCATTTAAAATTAAAAACAAAATTTGCATTTTTTTTGGTCTTGACTTTTCTCATATGTAAGGTAGTATATGTCTCACAGCATTTTATTTGCATATCATTATTCTTTCTATTCTATATCATTATTCTTTCTTTCTATTATATTTCTTAATAATATATTTCTATATATTACATTATTCTATATCATTATTCTTTCTTTCTATTATATTTCTATAAGTGACTAGGTTATTTTTCTTGAATCACATTGATAAGCTTTCTTTGAGAAAAAAAGCATAAATCTGTGTGAGTGCACAGGATAAATCTGATTTCCTCCCTGAAGCTAATGTTAAAGACAAAATGGTTTACCTCTTCTACTTATTCCCATCCTCAGATAAATAGCTTGGCCTGAATGGTCTATATTGTCCCATCAGCTAGTTCTCTGTTTTGTAAATGTGACCAATGACATTAGGGGTTGTGCAGGAGGTAGATGAGACTCTCCAATTTTATTGCTAACTTTTGCTGTTTGAAGATCTTGAAAGAGCCTCAATTTCTTTGATAAGTTTGTCTTCCTCTTTTCAACAAATTGTGGACAAATTAAACTGGCTTTATCAATTCTGTGGCTGGAAAAAACTGTAATTTTTTCCCTCCAAATTTTTGGCTTGACATGGACTCTATTAGTTCGAAAATAAAAAAACAAGAGACAGACACAACAATGCCCTAAACTGACAAAGTTATGAGTTATCATATGAAATAGAGTTTGAAAAGGGTCATCTCTGATTTTTAAAAATCTGTCACTTCTCCCAAACCAAATATAATATATTCCATCTGAGAGACTCTAAGTTTAGGCATCTGAAATGTACTGATGGCAAAATGGTGGACAAGGTAAACTGTTTATAAATTTTGTGGGTGAGGTTGGAGAAGCATAAAATTTTTTTTTATTGACACTCTGGAGTCTTCCTTGTCCTAGTTTTATAGCCCAAGGAACAAAGTGCCCTGAACTTTGCATGTATCTCCTTCATTTGGTCTGATAATGCATCCTCATTAATATAATTAATTAGACCCTAAAGTTAATTAAAGCACCCGATGAATACTTCCTGTCACCTGAGCTCCTTATGGTCTATTATAATTAATGGCTATTTTGTTTGTTCATAATAATTCTGTTGGAGTGTCCTCCCTGGTAGAACTCAGGGTAATTTCTCTAGGTTGTATTTAAACCTTTAATAAGACATCTTTTTTCCTGGATAAATCTCACATGGAAGAATGGAAGAATAGCCAAAGAAAGCAGATTAAAGAAGTACTGTTATGGCTGGACCCCAACTTTCTGGCTTTTCTCTTTCCTATGATTCTACTTAGGAACACACTGGTCTCGTCCATATTTAATTAAGAAAATTCTTTACTCCTCTAAACTTCTGACCCATTCAGCACATTCCATCTGAATTTTTCCTTAACAAATTGCTAGTTTCTTTTTTCAGGTAACAAATGGGCTTTGAGAACTTATTCCATTTCTGATTGTTTTTGAAGAGAAATAGGTAAAGGAACGGATTTGTAATCTTTGCCTTTGAGTTTGGACAGGACTTGTCAGTATTAAGTCCCACAAACTGACGATATATTTCAGTTACTTGAAAATTAATAGTATTGTGAAATTCAAAACTAGCAAGAAGGAGACTCTACTGAGGAGTTAGAACAGTAGTAGCAGTAGTAGAACAATATGCTTTCCCTTCCTTTTAGACCCCTTTTGAAAAATATACATTCATGATTTGAACCACTTTTAGATGCATTAAGATCATACCCATAAAGTCCTATTTGCCTAAGATATGGGTTTATGGTCACCTAGAAATAGTCTCAAAAGTGGTTCTGTTCTCTAAATACTGTCAGAAAGAAAGGTTTAAAACCAACTATCAATACTTACAGGAAGTGCCTTTCAAAATTTAATTGTCTTGTTGTCAACAATTATGTGTAGTTGGATAACTCACTTAGATACCCAGGAGTACATTTTTTCAACTAATTTTGCCCTAAGGCTTTTTCAAAACGCTGCTTCAAATTTATTGTTTCTTGGGTGCATCGTTGAGAAATTTCTCATAGCAAAGTAGAGAAACTTACATTTTTCTAGGCCAAAATGACATTAGTAATGTTCTCCAGTGTGGGAATTTGGGGACCTAGCCTTGAAGCAGACATAGAACTCTGTTTTAGAGAAATGTTGACCTTAACTTGGGAATGTTCCTTCTTGTCTGACATAAGTCTGATTATGTTCTTCATTTTTATATGATTCAAATCTTTTAAAAATACAGAGCTCTTCTTAAAGCTTACAGCAAGAGTATGTACTCTGGGCTCTTGTTAGCAAATATAGCCTTGAACATAACCCACTTCCCTCTCCAGCTCCATTTTAGGCAGAAAGAGGGATTCTCAAGGATATACAGTTCATCCATCCTTAGATTTGTATTTCACAAAGGGTGAAGCAGAATCATGGAGGAGTGTCTTAAAACTGGCAAGGCCCTGGTCCTGAAATCCCAGTCTCTGGAATGGGACAAGAAGCCTGCTATAAACCAGTTGCATTACACTCTGCATTGAGACCCCACAAGCTCCACAGATAAATCTACCTGGGACTAAGCCATATCACAGAACTATTTTTACCAATTTGTGTTCTGGCGTGAAACCCTCAGAAACCTTGAAAGAAGCAGTCATGTGGAGAAAGCATCCGGTTTTCGGAGGAGCCATGGCTCTGCCCTCCACCATCAGCGCAATGGGCCCCTGCCTGGAGTGGGAGTACTGGGAGATCTTAACTGCCCTCTTTGGCTGGGATTCCTTTCCTTTTTTATTCTCCATTGGTCTCAGAAATCCCCTGTATTTCTTTTATTTTAATTATGAAATAAAAATGCAAAATTAGGGGCACCTGGGTAGCTCAGTCGATTAGATGTCTGCCTTTGGCTCAGGTCATGATCCCAGGGTCCTAAGATTGAGCCCCGAATTGGGATCCCCACTCAGTATGGAGTCTGCTTCTCCTTCTCTGTCTTTCTGCAGCTCTCCCTGCTTGTGCTCTCTCTCTCTCTGTCAAATAAATAAGTAAAATCTTTTAAAAAATGCCATCTTACCATAGTTATTGTAAGAATATTCTTCAGGATGCTGTCCACTGTGTCACTCAGTGCCTAGTATCTCATTCAGTGTCACCTGGAATAATTTCCTTTTCTTGTTGCTACCATAAACTATAATCTCTTAGGTAAATAATATTTGTTTTATCTTATGGACATTATGAATTTTGCAATCACTCATGTTTTTGGCTTTTGCTTTGGTAACTTGGCAATTCAGCATTAAACACGTGGGCTGTTTTAATCATGAACTAACTGTATGTAAGGATTGAGACAGGGCGTTAGGCTACTATTGACCTTCTGCTGGGTGAGAAGATGGATTGTCTGCTTCTAGACCACAGTTGACCATAGGTAACTGATAAGGGGGAACTTGTGTAATGTGTAAAACATTAAACTTTTTAAGAAATGATTAATTAATTAATTAATTTATAAGTGCATGCAAGTACATGCATGAAGAGAGGAGGGGCAGAGGGAAAAGGAGAGGTTAAGATTATCTAGTAGACTCCCTGCTGATCGAGGAGCTCAGTTCTGGGTTTGATCCTAGAACCCGAGATCATGACTTGAGCCAAGATCAAGAATCAGATGCTTAACTGACTGAGCCACCCAGGTGCCTCTTCAATTTTTGTTGTTATTGTATCCTGCACATAAAAGGCATTTAATATGAATCTGCTAAATGAATAAGAGGTGAATTCTAGAAGGCATCTAAGGAAAATCTGGACATATGCTATTTTAACAGAGGATATAAGAATAAAACCAATAGAATAGTAGTAATAGCCAATAGCATTTGCAAGTTATGTGCTATAGACATGATCTTACTTAATCATCACAAGAAATAAACAAAATGGGTATAACTAATACATATAAGGACAGTGAGCCATAGATAGGGTGATGACCTCTCCACCCAGTGGCTACCCAGGTCACCAGAGGGTAAGCAGCAGAGCATGGGATTTTGAGCATGTCTTCTGGCCAAGCTTTTGTTTGTTGGCTACCAGACTTTGGTTGCACCCAGTGGATGCAGACTTTGGTTGGCTTCTGCCCACTTTGTTCCAGGTGTTCATTTGTCCCAAGTAACTGAGATCTTAGAAGAGGTTGCCCTATTCTCAGAGATCAAGACATGATTCACATAAACTCTTGCTTCACCTCCTAGACAAAATCCAACATCTTCCTCCAAATCTTTGTAGCCTTCTGGAGGCTTTTATTCCCCCAATTTTGGCTTAAAGTACCTATTTTGATGGAGCTTTCAAAATTCTCCCTGTCTCTCCCCTTTAGCTATTCTCTTGTCTCTGCTCTGTGCAGATGTAAGGTAGAATTTGGTTTCTTTGGCTGGTTTCCATAAGCCCCCTATGTGACACACTGTGTGTAGCAGAAGATTTAGAGAGACAAATTTTATAGACAGACTTCCAAAGCATTTAATATTTGTCATTGGACAATCATCTCCTTTAATGTTCCTTGGCTACCTTACCATAGGAGATTGCTTATAGGCCAATTTCTCCAACAAGTGCCAGGCTTGGGGCTCTGCACATTTCTCTTCTCCCCATCCAGTGGCTACCCAGCCTAGACAGTTGGAGTTGGAGGTATGCATGTGTGGAGGGTGCTCCATGGTGTGTGAATGTGGAGAGCTTTAAGGTGGTCCACTTCAAGATCATCAACTCTCAGACCAGTTGATCTGCCTGAAAATGCCCCCATGGTCCAGATGTTTCTCTGCTTCTTTTTTCCCACCTCCCCTTTCATAATGACCCCCTCCTTTCCTGCTTTACAGAGGAATAACATACCTCTCCCCAGTCCCAAATTTTATTATAGTACATTGCTTTGGAGTGTTAAAACCTTTGCACAAAGGAATTGTTTGAAATATTGATGTGGGGCACCTGGGTGGCTCAGTGGGTTAACGCCTCTACCTTCGGCTCAGGTCATGATTCCAGGGTCCTGGGATCGAGCCCCACATTAGGCTCTCTGCTCAGCAGGGAGCCTGTTTCCTCCTCTCTCTCTGCCTGCCTCTCTGCCTACTTGTGATCTCTGTCTGTCAAATAAATAAATAAAATCTTTTAAAAAAATGAAATATTGATGTGTGTCTAAGAAAGTGATAGATTTTAGTGAGTGGGTAGCTATTCCTTTTTAGGTAGGATGGTTCCCAGTCTCGGGAAGGAGAACATGATTGGGTTGTTAGTTGATAAATCATTAAAAAATACATTTTGAGGATATATTACTATGCTAATTTGGAGAAGTATAACTCAGGGAGAATCCTGCACTTGAGTGATGTTGCCATACTAAAATGCCTTCATTTCCATTTACGTACATAGGTGAGTAAGGCGTTTGCACCATTTTCATCTATAGTAAAGACAAGTCAGTGTAGAATTAATGCTGTGTCCTGGGTCATTTTGGCAATGAGTGTAGTCATCTAAGGATAAAGGAATTCAGAAAAGGAATGGTGCCAAATCTGTTAAGATAAACATTTCCAATTTTCTTTTCGTTTTCATGTAATATGTAGGCATACCCTGTTTTATTCCATTTTGCTTTATTACTCTTTGCAGATATTGTACCCCCTTTTTTTTTTTTTCCAAATTTAAGTTTTGTGGTAAGCTTGCATTAAGCAAGTCTACTGTCACCATTTCTCCAAATTTGCTCACTTCATATCTCTATGTAACATTCTGGTCATTTCTGCAATTTTTAAAGCTTTTCCTTATTATTAGATTTTTGATGGTGATTTGTGTTTATGACTATGACTCACTGAAAGCTCAGATGATGGTTCGCTTTTTTATTTAGCAATAAAGTATTTTTAAATTGAGGTACACACATTTCTTTTAAAGACATAATGCTATTGCACACTTGATAGAATACAGTTTGCTGCAAACACAACTTTTACATGTATGTGGGCACCACAAAATTCACTAGACTCACTTTATTGTGATATGTGTTCTATTACGGTCTTTTAGCCAAACCTGTGATGTTTCCAAGGTAGGTCTGTATTTGATCATTTTCCTCAGTGATGTACTACTACTAATAATTGTAATGATAAATCAACACACAAATTCTTAAAATTCATAGGGAATAAGCAACCAACTTCAAAAATTAACTTTCATTTATTTATGGTAATCCATAAGGCTTTTAAGCATGAAATTTGAATAAAATGCTACTGCGGAAGAGGAATGGAAATCCAAGATGAAAGATAAAACATAAGCAATAACAAAGGATAAGATAAACAGAAGTGTAAAAAGAAACAAGTAAATTTTGTTATTTTCTTCCCATTACTCAGTAGATTGTCTTGCACAGGCTCTAGTACAAATGGGCCCAAATCACTTTGGAGGGTCCTGTTATCATTCAGTGGGCAGGGCACTTCTCCTGTATACATGAGGACAGGAAGCAGGATGAGGATGACTTATGATTATCCCTCTACACTAGTCATTGCTATGGGTTGGGTGTTCCGAGTACACTGACCTTAGAGTTATTACTTACTTTTTTTTTTTCCAATATAGTTACTCTTCACTGAAAAACAAAAATGCTTTCCGAATACTAACCAATAAGACCAATCTTATCTCTTCTTCCCAGATGGTGCAATAAAGACCTAAAAATATCAAGGAAGTTTTCTGAAATATTACAAGTAAGTGGAAGAAAGAGGAATTAGGGACCTCGTGTCCTCATTCTAGGATTAGTAGACTGCAATTTGTGGCTGCAGGTGTGAGGTGAAGGACATAGCTTGAAGATTATAGCATGATGGTGGCTTATTGTGACTTGTTAAACTAGACTGCTGAATAGCAAGCTCTTTCTTTTGACATTTTCTCGAATTGCCTTTTGAAACAGTCCTGGTGAAGTTTGTCCCTACCAGGTCTCCTGTATCCTTCACCCAGTATCCCCAGGCCTGTGAAATATGTCAACAATAGAAGGGAGTTTTCATGGATTATGTTGGCTCCTTCCTTCACTTCCTGGAACTCATGTGAGGTGAGCATATCAGAACCTCAGAAGAAGCCACAGGCAAGCTGCAGGAGCAGGAGAGGTGAGGAGAGTGATGGCAGCCCCCTCATCAGGGATGGGCATTGTTGTGGGGACATGTTTTGCTGACACAGATAATGCCCTGGACCTTATATAGGTCCTTTGTGACACCCCCAGGGCAGGAGCACCTGTAAATTTGGGGGTCAGCAGCTGTCATATCCAAGAGGAAGAGTTAACATCACATCCACTGCAGTCCCTTTGAGAAAGGAGGGAGTCCTTGAATTTGAGAGGGCTGGAGTGGAGAATGAAGGGCTGGGGAACAGAGGCCATCTCTGGGTTTCCCCTTGAAATGTTAATTCATATACCATAAAATTCACTCTTTCAAATTTTACAGTTCAGTGGTTTTTAGCATATTCTGAGTTGTGGGACCATCACCAGTCTAATTCCAGAATAGTTTCATCACCTCTGAAAGAAACCTCATGTCCATTAGCAGTCATTCCCCATTCTTCCCTATACCCCCTGGCAACCATTTTGGTCTCTGAGTATTTGTCTCCTTTGTCCATTATGGACACTTCAAATAAATGACTTGTATTTGAATTTGAGTTTTTGTGACTGGCATTTTTCACTCAGCCTAACATTCCCATTTTTCACTCAGCCTAAAGCTTCCATGTTGTGGTATGAATGGATACTTTATTCTTTTTAATGGCTGACTAATATTCCACTGTATGTCTATACTACAATTTGTTCCTCTGTTCACAGGTTGATGGACATTTGGGCTGTTTCCATGTTTTGGCTACCACAAATAATGCTGCTATGAACACTGGCAGAAAAGTTGATTTTTTTTTTTTAAAGTACATGTAAGTGAGAGCTCATTTTAGATGAACAATGCTGGCAGGCTACTCAAGATTCATTGATGTCAGACCTTACATGTATCTGGCTAGTCCAAAAGCCATGGTCGATTGGGAGTAAGATATAACAGAATTTCTGTTTGTCTGATTAAGCATCAAGGATGTGTAAATGTTTATTTGCCTGTCTCATCTACATATTTTCAAATCATACTTACAAATTTCATTGAAAATTGTTGCTGCTTGATTATATTTTTATTGTCATGGCCATGTCACATTTGTATGTCAGAAATGTCTCCTAATATAAAAGTTTTCTTTCGTTTGATTTTAGCCTACTCACTAGCCCAGTGGTTCCCAAACTGAGTACTGAATTGCCTTTGGAAACTGCAAGAAAATTACAGGGGTGGTGCAAGAATATTTGAAATTTTGATTCAAGTTACTCCAAACTAGATACTAATAGTGAAGGACAGGCTACAATTTCAACATTAGGGAACATTAGATAATGGCAACATTAGATAGGGACATAGTCACTAAAGAAATATCTTTGTGAAGCTAGGATTTTGGCAGGAAGTCTGATAAAACACCAAGTTCTGCATGAAAATCAATGTGGAACAAGAAGCAGGTTGGCTGTGTCCAATCTTATTCAAAGATCTGAGAGGCTATAGAGTAACCATCTGATACACACGTTCCCCAAATAAGTAATTGCTATTTAAGAATGAAACAAAAATGTTTTTTCCTTTTTTTTTTAAGATTTTATTTATTTTTGAGAGAGAGTGAGTGAGAGAGAGAGGAGGAGCAGGGGGAGGGGCAGAGGGAGAAGCAGACTCCCCGCTGAGCAGAGCACTCTACACTGAGCTTTATCCTGGGACCCTGGGATCATGACCTGAGCTGAATGCAGATGCTTAACCAAGCGAATCACCCAGGCTCCCCTATGCTTTTTATCTTTGTTGTAACTTAAATGTTATTTGAACGCGAGTACTTAATAAATAAAACTCTTAGATATTTCTTTTGGTCTCAGGGTGCCATGAAAAAATGACTGAAATCTGTAGGTTGCAAGAAACCCAGATGTTTGGGACCCTTTGTTCTAGTCTCTTTCCCTTAGTTTCTCAGGTTTGCTTTGCTGAACTCTTAGTATTTCTAAAGCATATCTTGTTCCTTCATGGCGCCATGTCCTTGCATGTGTCTCTTTGACTTAGAATTCATCCTTTATATCTATTCTTCTCTCTGAAAAACTTTTTTTAACCCTTCGAGACTCTTCTCAAATATCCTCTCCTCTGGGAAGCCTTCCTGTACCTTTCCAGTAGTGGTCATGTACCAAATTTTCAACGTTCCCAGAACGTCTAGTTTATTCTTTCACTTTATGTCCTGCTCCCACCATTGTGCTGGAATTTTTCTGCATTACTGGTCTTCTTTTCTTTTTTTTTTTTTTAAAGATTTTATTTATTTATTTGAGAGAGAGACAGTGAGAGAGAGCATGAACGAGGAGAAGGTCAGAGAGAGAAGCAGACTCCCCTTGGAGCTGGGAGTCCGATGCGGGACTCGATCCTGGGACTCCAGGATCATGACCTGAGCCGAAGGCAGTCGTCCAACCAACTGAGCCACCCAGGCGTCCCCTGGTCTTCTTTTCTTATTCTGAGTCCCACAACCACAGAAACCACATCTTCGCAGTCTTATATCCCCAGCACAGCCCTGAGTGCACTGTGATTGGCTGGTTCACTGCATGAGCAGACTGAATGATACCACAAGATATCTATCAAGCTACTTACCCTCTCTTCTTCAGAATTCATATTTTTTCACTGGAAGCAATTTACTATGGTAATATTGGAGAGTACTGTAAATAATCATGATTGCAGTGCCAATAAAGCCTTATAATCAGTCAGAGAGACCGTGTGAATACAAATTGTGACCGTTTCAAAGGCAATTTCCTGACCACCACCTCCAAGCCCATGGCGGACACAAAAGTTGTGCCAATCTACGAGCTCCAATTTAAATGATAGAGTTCACTGCAAGTTCAGCCTGAATTGGGCTTAAATGAAATGAAATTGATAGCAGATGAAAGCTCAACAGGTTCCAGAATAATTATATACTTGTTATGATGTTCTCACTAATTGGAGCACTAGCTCAGTGAACCTCAGCTTCTGGGACTGCTACTGGGGTAACTGGCAGACACATCTGTTTGGTACGAATCTGCATATTTGCTCATTTGCCAAAAATGTAAAGTAGAGCCCTGAATTAGTTTCAGTTCACTTCATCACTTCCAAGCTGAAGAATCAGCTGAATATATTATAGTCCCTCCTGCTCCCCCCGGCATGCCAAATTACATCCACAAGTGAACATTCACAAAAGGCAACTTTAAAACAAGCTGTCTGGAATGGCGATGCACAGAGGCACATACACCCTTTGGATGAACATCTATTAGTCTCATTTATCTAACCAGGGGCCCCGTGCTCATACCAAAGAGGAGGCTGATAAAAAGACGCTCTGTAGAAGCTCTTATTTTCACGACAAGGGTGAAACTTGTATTTTCTGAAAGGAAGGTCCCTTTAACTCCTATTTCGTTCCCTTTGGCAATGTGTGCATCCCCAGATAAGTATTTGCCTTGTGGTTTCAAAAGTTGTGCTTCTAACAGAATTAAAGTTTAACCTTCATTAATCCCAGTGGTGTTTGCTCTAAAATAACTTGTCGCCGTTACTTTAACGCCGTGTTCATTTTATTTTATCATGGTTCTCAAATTATAGTAATCCTCCCAGCCCTTAGAGTCAGTATAAAGCAATTTCATATTTATATTGTACTTGGCAGACTCAAGTTATCTTCAAATGTTCTAAAAAAATAAAAGTATCAAGCCACAGAGAAGGAACCACATTGTGGAGATGAAATGCATGAAAAAGAAATGGGCTCTCTTCCTCTTTAAATCATTGGTTGAAACAATGTCTCACATTGCTTCTCTTAGTTATTAGTTATTAGCTTTATTTGAGAGCATAAGGAACAGTGAGTGACTGAGTTACCTTTGAGATAGAAATTCACTTACAGGCTTCATCCTGAACCTGCAATGCCAGGTCCAACACATCGCTTGCCATAGAGGGTGAAGCTTCTCTTTCCCAGGCTCCTCCCTGTGTCCTTGAACAGGCGCCATGTATGGAGAATCAGCTGGAGCCCTCTTTGTGCGAGACACTTTCTGCATGGTTAGCAGTGAAGAAAACAGACAATTTAATAGGAGACCCAAGCGAAAGTACCTTAATCGATAATTATAAAGATCATTATTCAGTGATGATAGGATTGCAACAGTGTGATGGGAAAAGAACAATTTCTGACTATAGGGGTAGCGCTAGTAGCCAGGGAAGGATTTCCTGAGCAGATATGAGATGAAGCCAAGGATTAGAAGGAGTAAACCTTAAAGGGACCTGGGGGAAGAGCCCACAGGCAGAAGGAATGATAGGTGCAGGGACCCTAAGGACTGAAAAATGCAAATGTCCCTCCCCTCCATCCTGCCTTTTGCCAGTGCCTTATCCTTTGTTTCCCTTTCATCTTCCGTAAGGTAAACTGACCAGAGATTCCATCTGGTAGACTCCCTGGCTGGGACAGAAGTGTCTGACTCTTCAAAGAGCTAGCCATACCTAGTACTAGAAGGCATGGGTCTTAAAAAATTACATATTTGGATCCACAAAAACTGAAACTATGAAGCTTTTCTAGAAGACAGTTTCATGGGAACAGGGTTTGTGTTTTAATAGTAAACTCTGTGCAATTTACAGACTTCTAAGACACACCCTGTTCTAACATTCTGTGAGGTCTACTTAAATAACCGCAAGTTCTGTACAAAGATGAAGAGTTGTTATTTTGCCTGTTTCATCTCTGAAATGTTGCTACCCTCTTGAATTCTTTCAAGGTGTGGGGGGTCTGTATAAAAAGCAGAGGTAGGACTAATGGCTGTGATCTTACCTTGTGGCCTGCCAGGGACCCTGTGGTCATGGGGACTCACAGCCATCTCAAATGGCTGCACTTGCAGCCATCACATCCTTATTCCTCCCTACTCCAAGAGGATATTTCCATTAAGAAAAGGTAAAATGAGTACCCGTGGGACAGTGCAGATGGACAGCCTGTTGCCACCTGCCTGGAGTAAGAAATGGAAGGACGCAAAGATAGGATCACTTTGCCTGGGGGAATGGCCCTGGGTAAGGCTAGTGCTGCTCTTTCAGTTGCCTGAAGAATTCCCTTTGTTGTTCAAGACCCAGTCCCGGAGACTTTCTATAAAATTGTACTTGCTCACACCTTATTCCCAGCCCCAAGGATGCTGTTCATCTCTATGCATACACAGATCTTGGTCCTCGCCCATTTTAGTGAACTGAGGTGTATCCAACTGTAAACCTAGATCCCTATTTGGACTGTGAGCTCATCTGTATTTTACTCATATGGTTACCTTGGAGTGCCTGCTCCCAAGATGTTTGCTGGAAATGAATAAAATACATGCATGATATAGAGTAAATAGAGCTCCTCCAAAGCAAATCAGAATGGCAGCAGAACCCAGCACACCATCATAACTGGAGGAGGAGAGAAGGACCTTCCTCAACAGAATCCCTGTCCACCTGAAGTAAGGCCCATTACCACTTAGGACTGCTAATCTTTCATTCATCTCTACATTTTCTTTTTCTCCGCTTTAGAAAATAATAGGCAGATGGTGGAGAAACAGAGATGTTTTGATGAAAGCATAACACTATTTAATGGGTTAGCCTGCACACTCTTTTTGTTGCTGTAAAGTCTGTCCGAAATGTGTGTTTTGGCTTCTCTGTCTTAGTAGCTTTGTAAGTGCAATCTTCTGAGCAAAATGGCATCTTTCTTTGAAGGTTGAAACCATTGTAACGCTTTGCAGTCGTCATAACATCAAGACCCCTGCCCTGGTTTCTTCTGGAAAATGCACAGGAAATATAACCAAGTCTTCACTAACCCCAGGGCATGACTGGTACAGTAATTTTTTGAATAAATCTTAAAATAATCTGGTTTCCTTATGACCATGCTTTCCCCCCTGAAGTCATAAGCTATAAAAAATTTGGATGGGTTTATGTTTCTGCTTAATCAAGTTTTACTGTCTGCCTTAAACTTCGTGCCAAGTGACATCCAGTAATCATTCTTTGTTTGGAGCATCCCAGCAGCTGAGAAGTCAAATTCATCAGCAAGTGACAGTTTCACTCACATTCCAGAAGAGAAACAATTCATAAACCTCTCATCTTTATTTATTTTTCTTTTACCCCCCATCAGGAAATCCTCTAGCCTGATGCTATTAGTAGATAGGGCATGACCTTCCACACTACTGTAATATTTCTTTAGTTGGTGTGCTTGGTGAGAAGACTCCGGAAAAATGGATATGGAGAGAGCAGGATATATAATTCCTCCCTTCCTAGAATATGTCACAGTGATAAGTGGATGATGAATGCTGATGAGCTTTGACTATTTCCTCAATCAAGCTCTGCATTCTGGGGTGTCTATGTCTGTGTGAATGTGTGTGTGTGAGTGTGTGTTGCAGCTGCCATCTCTATTACTAAACCATCAGGATGATCACAAACAACCAAAGAAAAAATTGAAATGACACCCGATACATTATTTCATCCATCTATAGCATTAACAATGTGGTTTAGCAAAACATGCCTGGAACACATTTTGCCTTAATGTATCAGTGACAATAGCTGCAAAGAATTTCTGAAATCAAAGTCACAGATGTGGGTATGTTTTTATGAATTTGATTATAACAAAACAACTCTGACTAAAGGGTATTTAGTAGAAATAGGCTCCATTTGATCATCATTCTTTCTGCTATCATCCAAATCTGAAGACAAACGGACCTGGATCCAACACTTCCTGACTGGTTACTTTGGTTATGTTAACCTTCCTAAAGCCTTAGAAAACCTGCTTTAAGTTAGAACAATCAAGTTGGAGAGAAAATGTGTGACAGGAGGAGAAACTGGACTTGGAGTTTGACCACCAAGCCTCACTTAATGGCAGAATAACATGGGACAAACTGCCAAACTTTTCTGAATCCTATTTCCTCATTTAATGGATATGGATAACAATATAGTGCTTACAGGATTGCTATGAGGAATTAGATGAAGATATTTCAAGTAAGATGGTTGGAACACAGTAGGTACTCCTAGGCTGTAAAGTCTGTTCACACTTTCTTCATAAGCCTGAAAAAACTGTTCTTCATACAAGGCTCAGATTAAATGACTCAAATCCAATGGCTCAGCTCAATAACTAAGTATTAGTAGCAAAAACTGTTGTGAAAGTACTGTGTCAATGCTAGTTATTAGTGATGACAAAATTTAATAATGACGAGACAGACTTTCCCACTATCAAATCTCTAAAATTGTAAATCTCCCACCCTAAATCACTAAGACATAGGAAGGAAGTCTTTTCAGGCATTGGACAATAGGCAGCACTGCCTGTGTCCAATGTCTGACAACTTGTTTCATGTATTTTGTTTGGTTTTCAGTTTTTCCATGTAGGATAATAAATCTAGTGCCCATTACCCAATTATGGCTAGAAGTGGAGGCCTGACAGAGGTCTGTAATGAATTAAAGGTGCAATTACTAAGAAAATAAGAAGCATGGCTAAAAGGCTAGTATAAGAAGTAAAATGGAATATTAAAAGATTATTTGACCCAAATGAAGGCAGGAAAAGAGGGAAAGAAAAAACAAAATCATATGAACTAACAAATAAACAAATAAAAAGCAATAGATTAAAACCCAGCTACATCAATAATAACATTAAATGTAAATAGAGCAAAATTTCCACTTAATGAGACTGGACAAAAGGCAAAACTATGGTGGATATGGAGCAATTCTACTACAACTTCTTCAAAGAAGGACTTGCCCAGTCTGTCAGAAGTGAGCCTTCTATTTGTCACTTATGCAGAAAACTGCTTCACTCAGAACATGCCCTTCCCAAAAAGGTCCATATCCAATTATTGATTAAGGCAGAGGCATATTGGCCCTTTTAGCCCAATGTGGGAGCTCTAAGAAGCCATATATGCACCAGAGCTCCCTGCCGGGTGAGCTGAGGTTCTGTCAAGACTGCAGTGTGGTTTGTCTTTTGCTCTTCCAGATCCTGCTCACTCCCCTTCCTTTCCACCTTTGTTGATTCCAATAAACACTCTGCACAGAAAACTCCAGCTTAGCATCAGTTTTTGGAGAGTCCAACCTATGACAAACACGCAATTATAGGCTGTCCATAGGGATTTAAATGTAAAGACAGATTAATTAAAAGAATAAGAAAAAATATACTGTGCAAACACTTGAGAAAACTGATGTGGCTATCAGACAAGCAAGAACTCAAGAAGAGTGTTACCAAAGAAAAAGAGAACTATTTTAGATGATTAAAGGGTAAATTCAAAATCACAAAAATCCTAAATATGTAGGTACTTAATAATAAAGTTTCAAAATCTATGAAGAAAATTGACATAAATAAAAGAAGATAAAGATATATCTGTAGTTGTAACTGGAGAGTTTATTTATTTTTTAAAAAGATTTTACTTATTTATTTGACAGAGAGAGACAGAGACAATGAAAGAAGGAACAGAAGCAGGGGACGGAAGATGGAGAAGCAGGTTTCCCACTGCTGTGCAGACAGCTCCTTGTGGGGCTCAATTCCAGGACCCTGGGATCATGACCTGAGCTGAAGACAGATGCTTAATGACTAAGCCATAACTGGAGAGTTTAACACCACTTCTCGAAAAAAAAAAAAAAATCAGTGTGAAATCAATAGTTTTGAAAGCTGTATCAAATGACCCAATTTTCATTTACAGAATACTATATGCAATAATGACAAAATGTACATTTTTTCAAGTGAACTTAATATATTCAGCAAGATATCATATGCAGAGTATAAAATGTCTTAAAATACTGAAATATTGTAGAGTACATTTTCTGACTACAACAAAATTAAATTAAAAGCCAATAACAAAGAGATACCTAGAAAATCAAAATTTGAAATTTGTTTGGAAATTAAACAACACATTTTAAAATAATTTATGGGTAAAGAAGTCACAGTGGAAATTAGAAAAAATTTTTCAGTTAAATGATAATGAAAACACATATAGCAAAATTGATGTGATGCATTTAAAGCAGCAATTGGAGTGAAATTTGTAGCTCTGAAGGCCTGTATGAGAAAGAGGAAAGATGTAAAATCAAATGTTTCCAGAAATCAAAACAAAGAAGAAACAAAGAAAAGCGACAAGCCAAAATCAGTTATTTGAAAACATTAATAAACTTAAACTCTAATAGAGACATATAGAAAAGAGAGAAGCAACACAAATTGACAATTTTAAAAATGAAAGAGGGGAAATCGAACCAGGAGACAAGATGGCGGGCAAGTAGGAGGAGGCGGCGTTTCAACCTGTACCCTAAAGTGAGCTGATTACCTACCAAAGAACTCCGATCACCCATGAAATCAGCCTGAGATCAGAACTATACAAGTCTGGATCTCTACAGGGGCAGAAGATGCCAGTGGGCAGGTAAAGCAGAGTGGGAACGGCAGACTGATATCTGAAGATAAACAAAAGGGGGAGGGAGCCACCAGAGGCCACCATGTGATGGTAAGTAATACCATGGAAAGTAATACCCTTAATACGAGAGTGCCCTGCATCTGGGGACCAGCATTAATTTGGAGACTTGTTGAAAGCACTCAGAAAGAGCAAAGGATCATGCGGAGTGGGGGGGATTGTGGGAATCCGGGCGGCTACAGATAGGGGCTTAAGTCCCCAGACCCAGGACAGCCTCCCCTGGCACTGAGCCAGAGAGAGTGCGGAGGAGAAACCAGGTCTTGGTCCCTGAGCCGCCGTCTGGCTCCTGTGAGGGGCTGGGAGCCTTGCCAGCCGGCAGAAGGCCGAGTCGTGCTACAGAGCCTGAGACGAGCTCGCCCCTCACCCTCCACTGAGAGAGGTGCGGGAAGACCCAGCCTGGCGCTCTCGGACCCCCGCGTGCTACCAGAGCCTGAGGTGCGCTCGTGACCCACAGCCTCCCCTGAGAGAGGTGCACGCAAGCCGGGCGCTCTTAGACCCAGAAAGACCAGGCACTCCCAGCTCGGGCCCACGGGAAAATCTCAGTGTGCGATCGCTGCTTGGAACCTCTCTTGCGGTCTGGAGCTGCCCAGACAGCCACCGCTGCTGTGGTTTTGGGTACAAGCAGAAGATCCTGTGTCCCCAGAGACCGCGACGGGGAACCTGCTCTGCCAGAGGCCAAGGGGGAATTTATATGCAGCACCCACAGGGTACCAGGCTGAGGCTTCTCTCTGAGAGGGAGGTCAGGGTGCGGTTTGCTTTCCTCTAAACCCACAAAAACCATCAAAAGCAGTCAAGGCGAGAGGAAAAAAAAAAGTGAACAAACATAAAACCTCCAGAGAACAAAAGCCTGAAAAAAACTGGTTTCCTCAGAGCTCACCCCCTTGAGGGTGGCGGAAGGACTTAACTAAGGGAACATCATTGACTGAAAACCCACGTGGCAGGCCCTTCCCCCAGAAAACAACCAGGAAAGAAAAAGAAAAAAAAAAAAAGAGAATGCAAGAGAACAACCACCACTACTTCATAGGACAACTTATATTTTTAACTTGTTCCCACTATTCTGGTTCATTTTTTTTTATATATAGATAATTTTTTAACCTATTTGCCATCACAGTGAGATGTCCAGTATATCAAATTCCATAATACCTTCTAACCTAAACTTTTTGATACATACACCTGTTTTTCTTTTGCATTTCTATTTTTAAATTTTTTTCCTAAATTTTAGTTTAGTTTAGTCTAGTTTATTCCTTTTTTATTTTTATTTTCTAATATTCATATAGAGTTAAACTTCAGGGTAATCCCCTTTCCCCAATCAATGCTACCCCTATAGGTAAACCAATTTTTATTCCTTCTTTATCTTAGGAAAGTTGAGTCCTTTAACAAAGATATCAAGATACATCCAGGAAGAATCAAAACAAATTTCCTCACCCACACTGAGAATTTATAACCACTCTCCCATCTTTTGCTTCTGCCAGTGTTTCTGTGTTTGTCCTGATAGTATATAAATCTTATACTTGGGGTTCTTTTTGATGAGGTTCTTCCTTTATTTGCATATATATATATATATATATATATATATATATATATATATATTTCTCTTGTCATATACTTTTATCAGTCTTTTTGTTTGTCTGTTTTTGTTTGTATACTTCATCAGTCTTACCTTGGGGCCCATTTGGGCTGAACATTCTCTTTTATCTTCCCTTTTTTTCCTGTCTCTCTCTCTCTCTTGCTTTTTTTTTCTTCTTCTTCTTTTTCTTTTCTTTTTTCTCTCGTTTGGGTGGGGAACCCTGATTGTTCAGAAGTGTTCCAGGGTGCACCTTGACTGCACCACGATCGATACATCCAGCTACATTCTTTCAGTCATCTCTCACCAAAATGACTAGGAGGAGGAATGCCCAACAGAAGAAAAATACAGAGGATGGGCCTTCTGCAACAGAGCTAACAGCTATCAACATAGACAATATGTCAGAAAGAGAATTCAGGCTAACAATTATCCAGGCAATAGCTAGGTTGGAGAAAGCCATGGATGACCAAATGGAATTGACTAGGGCAGAACTGAAAGCGACCAGGGATGATATTCACAATGTTAGGGCAAAACTGAAAGCCACCAGAGGTGATGTTTACAATACTCTCAATGAGTTCCAATCTAATCTAAATTCTCTAAAAGCTAGGGTAACTGAGACAGAAGATAGAATTAGTGATCTGGAGGGCAAACAGATAGAGAGAAAGGATCAGGAGGAAACCTGGAACAAACAGCTTAGAAGCCACGAAAACAGAATCAGGGAAATAAATGATGCCATGAAATGTTCCAATGTCAGAATTATTGGAATCCCTGAAGGGGAGGAGAAAGAAAGAAGTCTAGATGATATACTGGAACAAGTTCTTGAAGAAAATTTTCCCAATCTCGCGAATGGAACCAGCATTCCTGTAGGCCAAACAATCTCCACCCAAGATTATAGATTCCAAAAAAAATCAAGGCACATTGTAGTCAAATTGAGCAATCATAATTGTAGATACAATCTCTTAAATGCCGCTAGGACAAAGAGGCTCCTTACTTACAGAGGAAAGCCTATCAGAATAACATCAGACCTGTCCACAGAGACCTGGCAAGCCAGAAAGGGCTGGCAAGATATACTCAGGGCACTAAATGAGAAAAACATGCAGCCAAGAATATTTTATCCAGCAAGACTGACATTCAAAATGGATGGAGAGATAAAGAGTTTCCAAGACCCGCAAGGCTTAAAAGACTATGCAACCACTAAGTTGACACTGCAGGAAATATTAAGGGGGGGTTCTATAAAAGAGGAAAAATCCTAAGAATAGCATTGAATAGAAATATAGGGACAATCTACAGAAAGAAAGACTTCAAAGGTAACACAATGTCAATAAAAACATACCTATCAATAATCACTCTCAATCTGAATGGCCTAAATGCGCCTATAAAACAACATAGGGTTGCAGATTGGATAAAATGACAGGACCCGTCCATATGTTGTCTACAAGAGACCAATTTTGAACCTAAAGATACACCCAGACTGAAAGTGAAGGGATGGAGAAGCATCTTTCATGCCAATGGGCCTTAAAAGAAGGCCGGAGTAGCAATTCTAATATCAGATAAATTAGATTTTAAACTAAAGACTGTGGTCAGAGATACAGAAGGACACTACATAATTCTTAAAGGGACTATCCACCAAGATGATCTAACAATTTCTATGCCCCCAATATGGGAGCAGTCAATTACATAAGAAAACTGTTAATCAAGATAAAGAGCCATATTGATATGAATACATTAATAGTAGGAGATCTTAACACACCTCTCTCAGAAATAGACAGATCATCGAAGTAGAAAATCAGTAAAGAAACAAGAGCACTGAATGACACATTGGACCAGATGGACCTCATATATATATATATATATATATATATATATATATATATAAAACATTCCACCCTAAAACAACAGAATACTCATTCTTCTCAAGTGCACATGGAACCTTCCCAAGAATAGACCACATATACTGGGTCACAAATCAGGACTCAACCGATACCAAAAGACTGAGATTATTCCCTGCATATTCTCAGATCACAATGCTTTGAAATTGGAACTCAATCACAAGGAAAAGTTTGGAAGGAACTCAAACACCTGGAACCTAAAGGCCACCATGCTTAATAATGCTTAGATCAACCAGGAGCTCAAAGAAGAACTTAAACAATTCATGGAAACCAATGAGAATGAAGACACTTTGGTCCAAAACCTATGGGATACAGCAAAGGCAGTCCTAAGGGGGAAATACATAGCCATCCAAGCCTCCCTCAAAAAAATTGAAAAATCCAGAATACACCAGCTGTCTCTACACCTTAAAGAACTGGAGAATCAACAACAAATTAAACCAACTCAACACATAAGAAGGGAAATAATCAAGATTAGAGCAGAGATCAATGAGGTAGAAACCAGAGGTACAGTAGAATGTATCAATGAAACTAGAAGTTGGTTTTTTGAAAGAATCAATAAGGTAGATAAACCACTGGCCACACTAATCCAAAAGAAAAGAGAGAAAGCCCAAATTCATAAAATTATGAATGAAAAGGGAGAGATCACAACTAACACCAAGGAAGTAGAAACAATCATCAGAAGTTATTATCAACAGTTATATGCCAATAAGCTTAGCAACCTAGATGAAATGGATGCATTCCTGGAAAACCATAAACTCCCATAATTGAACCAGGAAGAAATTGACAACCTGAATAGACCAATATCTAGTAACGAGATTGAAGCAGTTATCAAAAACCTCCCAAAAAACAAGAGCCCAGGACCTGATGGATTCCCTGGGGAATTCTACCAAACTTTCAAAGAAGAAATAGCACCTATTCTCCTGGAGCTGTTTAAAAAATTTGAAGCAGAAGGAAAACTTCCAGACTCTTTCTATGAAGCCAGCATTACCCTGATCCCCAAACCAGGCAAAGGAGAATTTCAGACCAATATCACTGATGAATATGGATGCTAAGATTCTCAACAAGATACTAGCAAACAGGATCCAACAGCACATTCAAAAGATTATCCTCCATGACCAGGTGGGATTCATCCCTGGGCTACAAGGATGGTTCAACATTTGCAAATCAATCAATGTGATAGAACAAATTAATAAGAGAAGAGAGAAGAACCACATGGTCCTCTCAATTGACACAGAAAAAGCATTTGACAAAATCCAGCATCCATTCCTGATTAAAAAGCTTCAAAGTATATGGATAGAGGGAACATTCCTGAACTTCATAAAATCTATCTATAAAAGACCCACAGCAAATATCATCCTCAAAGGGAAAAAGCTTGCAGCCTTCCCGTTGAGATCAGGAACACAACAAGGATGCCCACTCTCACCACTCTTGTTCAACATAGTATTAGAAGTCCTAGCAACAGCAATCAGACAACAAAGAGAAATAAAAGGCATCCAAATTGGCAATGAAGTCAAACTCTCTCTCTTTGCATATGACATGATTCTTTATATGTAAAACCCAAAAGACTCCACCTCCAAACTACTAGAACTCATACAGCAATTCAGCAATGTGGCAGGATACAAAGTCAATGTACAGAAATCATTGGCTTTCTTATACACTAACAATGAAAATACAGAAAGCGAAATTAGAGAATAGATTCCATTTACTATAGCACCAAGAACCACAAGATACCTGGGAATAAACCTAAACAAAGAGGTAAAGGAACTGTACTCGAGGAACTACAGAAAACTCATGAAAGAAATTGAAAAAGACACAAAAAGATGGAAGACCATTCCATGCTCTTGGATCGGAAAAATAAACATTGTTAAAATGTCTATATTGCCTAGAGCAACCTATACTTTTAATGCCATCCCGATCGAAATTCCACCAGTATTTTTCAAAGAGCTGGAGCAAATAATCCAAAAATTTGTATGGAATCAGAATAGACCCCAAATCGCTAAGGAAATGTTGAAAACAAAAATAAAACTGGGGGCATCATGTTACCTGATTTAAAGCTTTATTACAAAGCTGTGATCACCAAGAGAGCATGGTACTGGCATAAAAACAGACACATAGACCAGTGGAACAGAGTTAGAGAGACCAGATATGGACCCTCAAATCTATGGGCAAATAATCTTCAACAAAACAGGAAAAAATAAATAGTGGAAAAAAGACAGTCTCTTCAATAAATGGTGCTGGGAAAACTGGACAGCTATATGTAGAAGAATGAAACTCAACCATTCTCTTACACTGTACACAAAGAT
>NC_081559.1:122969166-123086822 GCF_022355385.1 Mustela nigripes | reverse complement strand
TCAAATAATCTTCGACAAAACAGGAAAAAATATACAGTGGAAAAGAGTCTCTTCAATAAATGGTGTGCTGGGAAAACTGGACAGCTATATGTAGAAGAATGAAACTCAACCATTCTCTTACACTGTACACAAAGATAAACTCAAAATGGATAAAAGACCTCAACGTGAGACTGGAATCCATCAGAATCCTAGAGGAGAACATAGGCAGTAACCTTTTCAATATCAGCCACAGCAACTTCTTTCAAGATTTGTCTCCAAAGGCAAAGGAAACAAAAGCAAAGATCAACTTTTGGGACTTCATCAAGATCAAAAGCTTCCGCACAGCAAAAGAAAAAATGAAGAAAACAAAGAGGCAACCAATGGAATGGGAGAAGATATTTGCAAATGACAGTACAGACAAAAGGTTGATATCCAGGATCTATAAAGAACTCCTCAAACTCAACACACACAAAACAGACAATTATATCAAAAAATGGGCAGAAGATATGAACAGACACTTCTCCAATGAAGACATACAAATGGCCATCAGACACATGAAAATATGTTCATCATCACTAGCCATTAAGGAGATGCAAATTAAAACCACATTGAAATACCACCTTACACCACTTAGAATGGCCAAAATTAGCAAGACAGGAAACAACATATGTTGGAGAGGATGTGGAGAAAGGGGAACCCTCTTCCACTGTTGGTGGGAATGCAAGTTGGTGCAGCCACTTTGGAGAACAGTGTGGAGATTCCTCAAGAAATTAAAAATAGAACTTCCCTATGACCCTGCCATTGCACTCCTGGGTATCTACCCCAAAGATACAGATGTAGTGAAAAGAAGGGCCATCTTTGCCCCAGTGTTTATAGCAGCAATGGCCACAGTCGCCAAACTTTGAAAAGATCCAAGGTGCCCTTCAACGGACGAATGGATAAGGAAGATGTGGTCCATATACACTATGGAGTATTATGCCTCCATCAGAAAGGATGAATACTCAACTTTTGTAGCAACATGGACGGGACTGGACGAGATTATGCTAAGTGAAATAAGTCAAGCAGAGAGAGTCAATTATCATACGGTTTCACTTATTTGTGGAGCATAACAAATAGCATGGAGGACATGGGGAGATAGAGAGGAGAAGGGAGTTGGGGGAAATATGAAGGGGGAGGTGAACCATGAGAGACTATGGACTCTGAAAAACAATCTGAGGGTTTTGAAGGGGCTGGGGGTGGGAGGTTGGGGGAACCAGGTGATGGGTACTAGAGAGGGCACGGATTGCATGGAGCACTGGGTGTGGTGCAAAAACAATGAATACTGTTACGCTGAAAAGATATAAAAAAAAAAGAGGGGAAATCATTACACATCCCATAGATATTCGGATTAAATAATAAGGACATATTCAGAAAAATTTTATGCTAGTAGATTTAATACTTGTAATGAACCAATATTTTGAAAAACACAAACTACCAAAGCTCACTCAAGAAGAAATAGAAAGTTTAGTTCTATAATTATTAAATAAGTTAAATCCATAACCACAAACCTTCCCAGAAAGAAAATTTCAGGTCCTGTGCCTTAGCTGATGAAATCTATCAGTTACTAAAGAAGAAAAACAAGATAATACCGGTATTACAAAGCTCTTTCAGAAAATAGAGGAAGAAGCACATCCTAATTCATTTCATGAGATCATCATAAGCCTGATATCAAAACCTGACAAACATACTAGAGCAAAGAAAATTACAGATTGATATTCTCCATGAACTTGGGTGCAAAAATCCTTGACAAACTTTCAACCAGTTTCTTCTAACAATATATAAAAATGACAACACATCACGAAGTGAGGTTTATACCCAGAATAGAAAGGTGATTCAAAATTAAAAATATCAATCACCTTAATTCATCGTATTAATAGGATGAAAGAGAAGCACTCTGTGATCATTGCAATAGATGTAGAAAAAGTACTCCATAAAATTCAGCACACATTTATGATAAAAATTCTCAGCCATGTGAGACCAGAACAGATATTTCTCAGCTTGATATGGCTAACATCTTAGTGGTGATATATTGAACATTTTCCCTCCAAGACAGGGAGCAAAGCAAGGATACTCTCATCATTTCCATTCAACACTATTTTCTAGCAAATGAAATAAGGGAAAACAAAAAAGCACATAGATTGGAAAGCAAAAAGTAAAACTATTTTTATTTACAGATGACATGATTTCATATACGGAATATCATAAGGAATCTATCAAAATAAAATCCTCTCAAAATTAACAGGTGAATTTAATAAGGTCAAAGGATATATACAAAATTATCAATCTGCAAATCAGTATACAAAAAGTTAGTTATGTTTCTATGTACTAGCACCAAATAATTGGAAAATGAAATAACAAACTGCTTTCATAACAGCACTAAAAAATCAGTAAATACTTAGGAATAAATGAGCAAAAGATGTACTTCCACTTGGGAAATTATCTTCAGGCTATCCCAAAGGTAACAGAACAAAATGGCTCATAGGCTAAGTTAAAATATTAAATTAAAGCTCAAATCACATAATCTGGGAGTTCTGGTTTCCAGTTCTGCATGTAAGGAGCTAGGAAGGTGTCCCTGTGTCCTAATGACAAGTGAAAGCTTAACAGATTGAAAAATTAGCAATCTGAAAAAGACTACAAAGTGTATGATTCCAGGTATATGATATTCTGACAAAGCCAAAACTATGGAGACACTAAAAAATCAATCAATCAATCAGTGGTTGTGAGGAGTTGGTGCAGGAGAAGGCTGTAGGAGAAGGAGTAGGTGGAACACAGAGGGTTTCTAGTGTAGGGAAAATACTGTATGAAACCATAATGATGGATACATGTCATTATACATTTGTCCAAACCCATGAAAAATGTACAACACCCAAAGAGAAACACAGTGTTACTGGACTTCAGATGATTATGATGTGTCAATGTAGATTCATCCATTTTAACAAATGTACCACCTTGTAGGGGAGACAATGCAGGTGTAGGGGTAGGGAGGCATATAGGAAATCTTTGTATCTCTCCCTCAGTTTTTAAAACAGCTCTCAGAAATTGTCTCAATTACAAAAAGAAAAAATCCCACAAATCACATGGTTTACAAAATCAATTAACAATACGGTGCAAGAAAAAAAAAGATAAGGGTATTTTAGCACACTTTGGAGAGTGCGCAGGCAGGTGGAAGGGCCCCATCCTGGGCCATGTTATGGTCACTTGTCCTATCCCTCTGCCTCATCGGCCTTCCCCACTGAGGGTGTGGGTATAAGGACAGGAAATGACGTTTGAGCCAGAGGATTCAGACAAAAGGTATCCTGGGCCAGTGACGCACCTAGGTCAATGGCAGAGAGGTAGGCACAGTAAAACCTGGCCATAGGTGTAGCTTGCTGTTAGCTTGTCAAACAGCCATAGGTTTGTTTCTTTTGAGGCCAGCATGGATGTCACTGACGGGTGGCGAATTAAGGCCTTTTGAATATTGAGTACTCATAAATATTTAGTGCATCCCGAATATGTTGAGCTTCTTATATATTTACTACTATATATGCCTCATACATGTTTAATATATGATGAATATTTAGCACCTCCAGTGTATTTAGTGTATTATGAATATTTAGTATTCAGGTGCTGCATGAACATTAGGTATTTTTTGCTCTTTGCATCCTTTTTACCTATCTTTAGCACGTACATGCTTTACCTAACATGTTTTATGAATCTTAACATTTTGTGAAGTGTCTGTTCTAACAAAGATTTTGCTTACTAAGTTAACTATACTTAAAACATCTTTAAAGTTTTTGCCAGTATTTGACAAATTACAAGCACTTTCATCTTTTATAATGTATTGAACATTTTCAAAATTTAATGGACACTGCATGTGTAAGACCACTAGGCTGAAGTTATAAAATATTGTTGGGAGTAATTTAAACAGGTCTATATAAATGAGTAATTTAAACAGGTCTATATAAATGACGTTTTGAAAACGTCAGTATTGATAAGTTATCACATCTCCCCAAATTGATTCATAGGTTCAACATTGCCAATTACAGAGATTCCAACAGAATTTCTTTCAAGGGGGGTGGTGGGTAGAAATCCATAGTCTGATTCTAAAATCGATACGGAAATGCAAACTTATTTTGAAAAGGGAAAGCCACCTGGTTTCAAATCTTACTTCAAGTGAAACAAAACAAAACAAAAGTTACTTCAAGACTGAGGTATTGGGTACATGTGTAGAATAGAGTCTGGAAATAGATTCACACATACATGGTTAACTGATTTTCAACATGGTACCTAAGTAATTCAATGTGGAAAAATATAATATTTCTATAATTGGAACTGGTTTAACTGGATTAAAAAAATTGCATTGCAACCCACACCTTACACTATATATAAAATTTAATTTGAAATGTATTCACCATAAAGTAGAGGCTAACAAGGAGAAAATTGCAATTGCATTTCACATTCTTAGAAATTCTTGCTTTCTTAATTCACTCTCTTCTATTTTTCCTCTGTGAGATTACATTTTTCTGATTTTGACCCTATTTCTCAGATTGTTTCTTTTTGCTTTCCATGGGGTTCCTCATTGCTTCAAGAAATACTGTTTGTCCTCAGGGCTCCCTCACAGGCTCTTCTCTTTCTCTCTCTCTTTCACCTCCAGTTGGAAGTATCTTCTGTATATCTATATGTCCCACCCATATCTGTGTCCTCAGCTTTATACTGGATGTCCAACATACCATACTTAGTTATGCCACAGGCTACCCATCTCAAAACACACTAAGTGTTTTATATGCCTTTGCTTCAAACTAAACTTGCCAGACCTCTTGTTTGTCCTTATCTTGAAAAACCAGGGATCACCCTCAACAAATTGACTTCTCTTTAGATGGTCTCCCAGAGGGTTTGTTGGCTTCCAGCAGAGCTCCATGAAAGCTGGCTATGGCCCAGTTCTTGTAGCATTTGGTCCTGGGAGGGTGTCCAGGTGGTGAATGGGGAGGGAAGCCCTGGTCTACCGTGTTATGCAGTTACAGCTATGTGGACTTTACTGTCCGCTTATTTCAGGAAGACCTTGAAGATTCACAACAAAATAACTGAATGAAAAAGAATCTGGTATAATAAGAAAAATAATTTAGTTTCCAAACTGATAAATACCTCATTTTGAGCTCTTAGAGATGAGAATAAATATAAAGGAAGGGGAGATGGCCCAAATAGTGGAATTGTTTAATTCAATTTCCCTCTCATTGTTCATCGACATGGTTCATGGATTTCCAAACTAATCTCAGAAAAAAAGTAAGTTGTCTTGTTGGGGAAATATCTCACCCCGGGCCTTTTGTCATGTCAAGGCAGCAAAGCAAAACATCTGTCTAAACATAAAAGGAGTTAGAGAGACCACAACTATAGAAATAAAACTACTAGTGTTTATAATGATGGTATAAAGGAACCGTAGAAACCCATCTGGTCGAGAAGGGAAATGAAGAACAACTCAGGACACACCTGGGATGCTTATAAAACTGGGAAGAAGGGAGCCCAAGACAGTTATGAAAATTATCAGGCACAGAGCTCAAAGAGATGAAAAATGAATATTGCAAAAACTGTCTCAATAAGGAGTTTTCAAATCACTGAATACAATACAGATAAAAGATAGTATGTCTTCACCAAATTGGTTTTTAAGGGCTCATTTCAGATTAAAAAGGAATGCTAGAGCAATGAAATGGTTACTTTGCATTTGTTTTAGAAAGGGGACAGAGAGAATTAAGATTTACTTCAGATCAAAAAGTCAGTGTTCTCCAGGAGCTATGGAAACAGAACTAAACAGGGCTTAGAGATAACAAAGCGATTGATGCTAAGAGAAATGCATTGTTTTGTTTCCATTTTCTTCTGACTGTGGGTTTTAGAGCAAAGCATTAGTGAGTTCATTAGAGACAGGGCTAAGTATGGAAGTAAATATGGAATGATGGATTTTCATCCTGGCCTTGTTACTGAAGAGGTCCTTGATCTTGGCTAAATCATTTCAACCCCCTGTGTCTCCTTGTTTTAAATCCACACACTGAGATTTGTTTTGTTTCTTTAGTAAGCATTTATGAAGCCCCCATTGTGTGCTAAAGCCTTATGGCCTTGGATATCCTTACAGCTATGTCTTCAGCAAGAGACTCTTCAGGCTGGTACGAGAGACTGTTTTTCCTTCACACACTTTAAAGATGGCGTCACCTGAGACCCAGAAAAGTTAAGCAAGCTGGTTAAGATCTGCAAGCTAGGGAGAGAGCCGCTGGAGGACCCTGGCCTCCTGCTGCCAGAACCCCTCGCCCTGCTGCAGGCTGTATAGTGGAGGCTCCACTGATTCCACTTCCTGAGACATGGGAAGTTCCAGGTAACATGAAGTTAAGGTGGATGGAGCGAAAGCTCCTATACTTCAGGTGGTAGAAAAATAATAACACTAAAGAGTTATTTTCGGTTTTAAAATGTGTCACAAAACCTCACTGCCTTCCATTGTGGTAAAATATAGACCTGTCAGAGGAGATTGGATACTTTAATAGAACTAGTTAATATTTGCTGAACATGCCTCCTGTGTGCAGAAGGGTATCAGTTCTGCGTTGCATGCAAAGCACTGTCTTGTGAGGTCGGTACCAGGCCTGTGAGAAAACAGAGACCCAGAGAGTGAAGGAACCTGTCTTAGTCATGAGACTGCCCCTTGAGGATGTCTGTGTTGTCTACTGTGTAAACCGCCGGGGCTCGGAAAGATGTGGAGGGGTGTCTGTAATTCCAGAACACAGCTCCAGTAGGGAGAAGGAGTTTAACCATGGATTGACGGGTCGAGGATGGAAGTGGGAAGAAAACGGAGCCTGGGAGGTGGGGATGGATGCTGAAGAGGCCGTGGAAAGGGATGACCCGGAGGACCCTGGGGTGAGGGGTGGCAAGCCAGGATTTGAACCTACTCTGTCCCATCCTGGGCTTATAGTTCTTATATCCCATTCCTCCTTCTAGAGGGACACACATCAGTCCCCTCACAGTCCAGGAAAGACTATATCACCCACCTGCGGTAAGAGTGGTGGAGTAAAGAAGAAAGGGCAGGTAAAGCCTGGAAAGAGATTAGAATCAGCATAAGGTATTTAATAGAGAGATTCTCAGTATGTCTTCTTGAAGCTTTGAATGTTTGCATGTGAAGGACCCTGGAGATCAGTGTGTTTGGGGAGTCTTGGCAGCCCCCAAGTTGTTCCCGCGCCTACCAACCTTCCCAGCAAGAACCCCTGAAGTTCCAGGTTGCCCACGGCTGCCCTATCCATCTCTTGGGTTACAGAGGTAAGCACCAGTGATAAATGGTATTGAAGGAATATCATGGTGTCCCTGGGGAGGTTTGCTTTCTAGTAACTCGGTGTTACCCTGGAAAAGCGATATGCCTTTCCAGAGCCTTCCTGTAACCAGCCCCTACCTCTGCCCCCAGTAGGAGGAAGAGGTTGAGGTGGAGGACCAGGAACCATTTTTCCAGCTTAGCAAAGTAAGAATGTTAACTCTGCGGTCTCTGCCTTGACTGTCTTCTGTGTGATCTGGAACTTTTAGCTTAACCCCTCTGAGCCTCAGTTCTGTCATCAGTAAAATGGGAATAATGATTTCTACCTCACGGTGTTATTGTGAGGATTAAATGAATCTTGCCAGTCCGGTGTTTTCTATCTCAACAGTCACTTAAATTGCTCAAGTCAGAGGCTGGGGACTCACCCTTAACTCTTTCCTCTTTGGCACAAATCCCATTCCTCATCCTGTCCCTACCTGTCTCAGTGAGAGTCCCTTCTCTCTAACCTCAGGACTACTCCTGCTTCTCCCCCCTACTCATTGACTACTTTGCAGCCAGAGCGGTCTTTCAAAAATGCAATTTTGAATATGCATTTTTATAATATTTTAGTGAGTGCTCACTTCTCTTGAAATGGAGCTGGAGACTGCAGGACGTCATACCCTCTGAGGCCTCATGTCTCCTAGTCCCACCCTGATCTCTCTGCTCTGGTCGGACTAAGGATCTCTGAATTCTTGTACCTCCTATGACCCCTCTGCTGAGGTCATCTGATTGACCTTCTTGTCTTCCTCCTCTTTTGGCACCTCCCCTTGCATGGAGCATCTCCTCTTGGAAGAGTTCACTTAGCCCCAGATATGGTCCCTCTGGACACATGTCACATGTATCAGAGCTGCCTGTTTAGTGGTCCACATACCCCACTGAGCAGTGAGCACTGTAAAGTCAGGGCTGGTGTCAGACACAACGATCTCCAGCACCTGTGGTGCCCATAGGATAGAATGGTACTTTGTAAATATTTGGCTTAACATAAATATGAAATGCCACGGGATGGTGCAGAGAGTAGGTGCTAAATAAATGGTAGTGGTAATTCTTTATTACCCCAACTCTAATGTCCTGGGATCAGAGAAACCTAATTGCATAGCTGACATCTGGGTGGGATTGATCTTACTTCTATGAGCCTCCAGATTGATCTTACCTCTATGAGCCTCCAGATTTGCCCCACCAGGGCAAAGAATTCCCACTTACAAGTGGAGACATGCCAATGGTGTGCTGATGATTGGATGTGGAGGTCTGTCCCGACAGTAACCCCCTGTGGCTTACACTGTGCCCCTGGGCACCTGTTGGGCGATGTGATGCTCTCTCTGGTGTGCCTGCTCCTTCATGTGCCCTGTGTTTTTCTTCTCTAATTGTCAACCCATGATTTGTGCCCAAGAACCTTTCTTGATTTCCAAGCTAGGCATGATTTTCTCCATGCCCAGAGCACCTCTCCTTGCAATGCATTTTTATATTGGCAAGCTACAGCAAAGACAATTGGTGGGTACTGAACTCCTGCTAGTCTCTCCATGCAGTCATGAACATTCTGTGTCACATATGGTTTGCATGTAATCCCAACAGCAACTTTTGAAGAGGATACCTTGTTTTCTGCCCTTTACAGATGGGAAAACTGAGGCTTGGACACTTGCTCAGACATAGAAGAGCCCTGGGTCTGTCTTGAGCTAAGTTCCATGAGTTTCAGCTCTTCCATAAGACAAGGTTGTTTATCGTCTTCCTTCCGAGTAATAGGCATAGTTTTATTTTATTTTTTTTTCTGTTTATTTTTTTTCTGTTCAAATAATTGAAAATTATTTAATGCAGTTGAATTCCTTTCCCTCCTTTAATTAATTAATTTTTTAAAGACCTTCTCTCCCTTTTAAATGGCTCCTGGATGTTAAGTCTTTATTAGAAGAAGTCTTTTCCCCTTTGGGATAATGAAACAGTTTCCTAGGGTTTCCTCTGGCTCTCTTATAACTGTTTCATTTTTTTTAAGGGTTGAAATCTTTCAGACATCTGGAATTTATTTTGGTATAAAGAGGGAATTAGAGCTCTAACTTATTTTTTCCCCAATAGCTACTTTTGATGCAGATGTCCATCTTGTCCCCACTAATATGCAAAGCCACCCTGGTTCCTAACTAAAGGATTATCTGTAAATGGATTTATTTCTGGATTCTCTCTTCCCTTCCAGTCTCCTATCTATCCATGCAACATTACTACACTGTTAATATTTATAGCTTTGTAACATATGTAACTCTTTGGAGGGCTAGATGGCCCTATTCTTGTTTTTAGAAGAATTTTCCTCACAATTTTTGCCTGTTTCTTCTGTAGTTCTTCCTTTTTTGGGGTCATTTTAAAGAGGTTTTATTTATTTATTTGAGAGAGAGATGAAGAGAGAGACACACTCACAGAGGAAGAGGCAGAGGGAGAAGGAGAAGCAGACTCCCCACTGAGCAGGGACCCCAATGCTGGGCTCCATCCTAGGACCCCAGGAACGTGACCTGAGCTGAAGGCAGATGTTTAAGTGACTGAGCCACCCAAGCGCCTCTCTGTAGTTCCTCCTTAGAACTTAACTCTACACAAATGATGCATGCATGTACACATTAAGCACACTGATGGCTTTGCTTTGGGTTTCTGGATACCCATGTGCTGCCTTTAAGCTGTAATCTGCTTGCAGGTAGAAGAGATGCTGTGTCTGCTCTTTCTGGTGTGGAATTCAGGGCAGTTAACCAAGGAACGGGGACTGGAAAAAGAGACCAATCCACAATTGCTGGAGAATCAAGAATATGAGAGTTGGAAGGGCTTCTAGAGATTAACTTCTCACTTGATAGTTGAGAAAGTGGAAATATTTGGCATTAGTGTAAGATCTTACAATTCTTTGGTGGAAAAATCAGGAGGATAGCCCCCATCTACTGTCTATTAGTTGAATCTGCTTTCTACTGCTCTGTGCATCACCCTCTCTCAAATCATTAGCACAAGGTTTTTGTTTTTAAAATAAAAGTGGGGGAAGACTTCTGTTCTTTCTAGTCTCTCTCCTTTAAATTGCCTACAAAAGGTACATATTAAAGAAAATGTGCCAGGTCTGAAAACTGCTGGATTTCTTTTCATTGAAAGCCTAGTTAGCAAGTGTTGAAGCATGAAATGAAAATGGAATTCTAGACTTCTTTTCCTTAACCTGAATTAGTAACATACACTTTATAGAACTGTATACATCTCTACCTCTGCTTTTTATTTTTTTTCCCATTGATAAAATATCCTAAACCATCTGGAGAGAGCTGGAGCTTAGTTTCATTTCTGTTCAGCAGAAATTAGGCTTTGGGCTGTGAGGGAGGAGAATGAAATGTCTCTGGAGTAATCATTTCCCTAGCCAATGATGCTAGGTCTAGAGACAACTTTATGTTTTTCTCTACAGTGATGGAGCAGAAGTTTGCAAATGGACCCCTCTGAGAGCTTGGTTGGAGAGAAAGGTCTCCCAAATGCATACTCACTTTGCAAGAAAAAAAAAAAGGAATGATATTTTCAGAAGGCCAAGAGCAGAAATTGAAACTGGTGAAAAATAACTGAGTGGGCAGCTCAGTTTATCTTCTAGGGTTAAATGTGAATAAAAAAAATTAATCTCTGCATTTCATGCTTATTACTTGGGTGATATATCTCTGTGTTAATTATTTTCTATTTATGTGAAGGGAGGTTTAAAATGTGCTAAAATGTAAACCAAATGCAAACAGCTTTTCTTCATTTGAGCCAATTTTTTTTATGCTCCATTTTCCAATAATATATCTTATTTTGGGAAGAAGTCGAGATATGTGGCCAGAGTTAAGTATATTGGATATTAACTGTCTGTGAGTTGCATGTGGCTATTTATAAAATGTTCTATTTTTGCCGTCTGTTTCCACATTCTCTTGTCTCATTCTATGTCCTTCTTTTCCTAAAGTGGTAGCTATGGCTCTTAAATTAATTTTCAAGTCCTTTTTTTTTTTTTCTTTTGGCTAAGGTTTCTTTTTGATATTTGATATCATTCAGGGATTTTAAAATACAATGTTATTCACTTTGCCCAACCCTTAATTTTATACCTTTGTTTTCATCCTTCCTTCCTGGAATGTCATGGAACCTCTCCTCTTTGTTTACCTCAGACCCAGGTTGAGCTGGGGCGTACAGGGGGCTGCCGGAGGCCTCTTCCTGAGCTGGAGAGCCATGAGGACAGTCGTTCTTTCTGCTTCTCTTCCCAGGCCAGGCCTAACTGCTTCTTAAACAATCCATTTTTATTTTTATTTATTTATTTTTGATTCTTTTAAAATTTTTTTAATCTATTTATTTGAGACAGAGACAGGGGTGGCCGAGGGAGAGGGAAAGGGAGAAGTAGACTTCCTGCAGAGGCCAGAGACCCCAACCCAGGGTTCCATCCCAGGACCCTGGGATCATGACCTGAGCTGAAGGCAGACACTTAACTACTGAGCCACACGGGCGTCCCCTAAATCCATCCTTAAATCACTGATTTCAGAAGAGTATTTTCTTAGAAATCACAAAATAGAGTCTATCCATTTTATGGATATAGAAACTGAGACTTAGACATGGTACATGTTTACAGAAGGGTACCTGAGTATTGATAGAGTAGAATAATTTAATCTGTAGATTTTTACTCCATGTTCATGACAGATTTAGAACATATAAGTGGAAAGTAAGATAACAAATCCTACAAACCAATAATAGTGAAACTCATGAACCTGTATTTATCCTCACAATAATCTTATATATTAGTTTGCTAGTGTTTCTATAACAAAATAATGGGGACCAGGTGACCTACACAACAGAGGTTTATTTTCTCATAGTCCTAAAGGTCGGGTTCAAGATCAAGGTGTTGGCAGGGCTGGTTTCTTCTGAGGATAATCTCCTTGACTTGTAGATTTTGGCCTTCATACTGTGTCTTCACACGGTTTTTCCTCTGTGCACTCATCTCCCATGTTCCTTAGTGTGTCCAAATTTCCTCTTCTTATATGAGAACACCAATTAGATTGGATTAGGGTCCACCTTAATAGGCTCATTTTAAATTAGTCACTTTTAAAAAGACCTTACCTCTAAGTACAGTCCTATTTTGAGGTATTGGGGATGAGGACTTCAACATACGAATTTTTGGGATCACAATTCAGCCCATAACACCCTGTTAGGTCAGGATTATCAATATTCCCATTAAATGATGATGAAAGAATGACACAGAGATGTTAAGTAACTTGCCCAAGGTTGCACAGCAGATATATGGTGAAGCCAGGTTTTGACACAGACAATCTGGCATCTGAAAATCTGCTGAGAATGTAGTTCAGTGCTCAGAGTCCTTCTTAGAAAATGTTCCAAAAATATATTGTTATAATCTTAAGAATCTTCCCCTGAGCACTTTGTGCAACATAAAGATATTTTTCTACAAAGGATATTTTTTGTTCATTTGCCATGACTTATTCTAGTGCACTTAGTTCCTCACTGTATATAAGAAGGTCAGGGTCTTTGTCATCCAAGGAGTGTATAAACACAGCCATGTTACCTGAGACTGCATGAGGAGGCATAAAAATGTACAGGAAACCTTCAAAGCAGATAAGAAATTTTCGTCAAACACCTAATCTTAGATCATCCATAACTAATTACATTTGATATGAAGGGTGTATGAATAAGTAATTTTAATTCCAAAATTATCACTAAGGATACTTGACTATACCTTCATTTTGTAGAAGTTTCCTATAGCCAATTATCATAAGAAATAGAAGTGGTCCTATAATAGTCCTATAATCTGGAGAATATCTCCCAAGGAAATTCAATAACACAACCAAAGGAGACTTGAATATCTATTAAAGAATGATTTTCTCTATGGGAAAGCTGTAGACTCACCCTCATTCCTGGTCATCCTGTCAAAACCCTTCTTAATTGTAACTTTGACACATTAGTGACAGAAATAGCTGTCCTTACTTCTTCAGATCTTCCGCAGGAAAAATGACCTGCCCGGGCCCTGCTATTATAAAATTTTCATGGTTTCTGTCGGCTGGATGAGCTCCTACAACATAAAGTGAAAGCTCTGAAGAAGGAGTCAAAGCCTTTTACCTTCACTTAACACTTATTGTTGAAACAAGATGAAAAATGCACACAAATTTATGCAACAACAGGAAATTTTATAAAATAAAAGTAAGGTCTTTATCAGCCATTAATTTCCAAAGCTCTTAGGGAATTAATAAGAAAATACATTTGCAAATGCATTCAAGTTTTAAACCCTCTACTTCTCGACTTAGATGGTTAAGTGCAATATTGCAAAAGAAAATGTAAGCCTGTGCTACGGGAAAGCTGTCCATGGCAGACAAATTGATGTTTTATTTCCTCATTAATAATGGAATTTCTAAAATAAAGCAGGGTATAAGTATGTGTAATATATGTCTCCATTTTAATGATTGAAGTCTAGAAAAATTAGTTGTCTCTCCTTCATTGTTTTCATTGGTTGGCTTCCAGCTCTCTGAATGAGATCTAGCCTCCCCACAGACCCTATACAGGACCATAGGGATTGTCGCATCAGATTTCTAATTTGTTTATAAAAATTTTATGACCCAGAAATTTAGACTCAGAGTGTCTAAATCACACAACTCCTGCTAGATGCTGGTAGAAACCCTACAATTGGAGAATCTGACCTCCCTTGTCAGCCCTCTGTCCACATCTGTCTTTATGGGAAGATAGTAATGGAAAGTGGCACAGAAACACTTCCCCCGGCACAAGAACTTTATTGTCTTTTAATCTTAGAGAAATTATGATCCTTGTCCTAAGGACAGTTTTATCTAAGGTAATGATATCATCTCTAGGTACTTCCATTAAGCCCCAAAATATTTTCCCCTTGTTCCTAAAATCACATTCATGAAGATATTTACAATTCTAAAACCAGGTGCGGCTTTTATATCTTGCACAATAATTAAGTATGGGAAGCAATCTGAAAAATCCCAAAGCGTGCAGGTTTTACTGCAGCTGCAAACTTGTAAATAGAGTGAGTGAATACTTAAACACAATTGCAGCTGATTAGTGAGAAATGCCAGCACACTTCTTTCTAAAAAGGATTTGAAGAGCAAACAAATACCTGCCCATGTAGAAACTTCCACAGAAAATAAGAGACATTTATGACATTATTAAGATGGTGCCTTTGATGATAAAATAATGAAAGGTAGATTGGATCTCTGCATAAGACCAAGATAGGTTTACAAAAATGCGCAAGCTCCTCGCATAAAAACCTGAAGTATGCTAGTCATCTGACCTTGATGTATGGCCTTGAGATCAGGCTACAATTCCACTTAGGGTTGTAGAGACCAGAACTAGCCCTTGGAATCTGCCCCCTGAAGCCTGTGCAGAATGAGATGTTTGACAAGAATGGCTAAACCTTTCCTGATTGCCCAGGTCTGTTTAAATATTGTTAATCGTCCATGGGCTACTTGTGGAAATGGAGCCATGTGCAATTAGATTATTTGGAATTTGAAGGAAGAAGAGATTCTGCATGGGAGTACTGGGGAAATAGCTACCCAGCTGGAGTTTGAAAGATTGTCCTTAAGGATGAATCTGGAGTGTTCAGTCAGGCAGAGCAGGGATGTCAGGGAAAAAATGGGGGGGCTTCCAGGGAGCAAACTACCTGGGAAAGGCATGTATGTGTTACAGTGCAGGGGCTGGTCAGCGATGGCAGGGGGTGGGGGCAGAAGAGCACAGGTAGCAGAGAATAAGGCTGATTGGAGCTAGCATGTAGCAGCCTTCCCTTGCACTCTCATGGTGCACCCAATGGGGAGGAGGCCACCAGGGGAGTTCCCACTGGGTTCTGTGATATCACTGTCTTCTGGTTCAGCAGGTGTCCTTTCTTTTATGTAGGTCTGGAGGCCATGAATCAAATTACCAAGGATACTCAGACCCTGTGGCAACACACATTTCAAACTAAAGCCACACCCGAAACAGAAAGTGAGTTACCAATGGGCTTTCTGTTTGAGGGACACAGTGGTCAGTCTTCTGCAGAATGTACCTCCTTTCTAGTTATATGTGAGTCTAGGAGGTGAAATCATTGTCTTCTAGACTTTGGGTTCCTGCCCATTTGGATCAGGATCTCTGCATTGAGTGATTGCAGAGAACACTATGACAGGCCCTTTGTAGCTCACAGAGAATATCTATATCCACATATATATACACATGAAATTTATAGCTATATCTATATCTTTATTTCTATTTATCTTATTACTTATCTTTCTTTGGAGAACTCAGACTGACATACTTCAATACCTCGGAAGGTGACACTTTTTGGAAATAAGGTGATTAAAGATATAATTGGTTAAGATGAGATGGACCCTAGTCCAACATGACCAGTGTCCTGATAAGAAGGGGTTAATTTGGAGATAGACATGCACACAAGAGGAGAAAGCCAGTTGAAGATGAAGACAGAGAAGAAAGTAATGCTTCTCACAACATGGACTGCCAGAGGTTGCCAGCAAAGACCACTTGGGAAGACACAGAGAACAAAATCTCTCCCTCACAGCCCTTGGAAGGGTGTAGCCCTACTGACACTTAGATCTGGGGCTTCTATCCTCCAGAACTGTGAGACAATACAGTTCTTCTGTTTAAAGCACTTGTTGTGGTTCTTTATTATGGCAGCCCTAGCAGATGGATAGAGGTCTACCAAGTAAGAAGGAGACCTGGCCTGGAGGAAATACCCTCAATGGCACAAGGGGTGCCTTGAAAGATTGTTCGTGGAAAGAGGCAGTAACTTCCATATGTTGTTATTTTTTTCCCCCCATAATCAATTACAGGACCCCTGCCTTCTCTTTGTGGAATTTCTGCTGTTACATTTTATCCATTTTATATGTCAAAGTCCTCTATGTTATGGAGAGGTTGGTTAATTTCAATCAAAGTCTGAACTGTGATGTATTTTTGGTTATTGTTTACTTTTCTGTTGCTGTTGAGAATCTGAAAATTTCCTCATGTTGTCTAAACTAGAGCAGTAGGTCTAAACTAATTAGAGTAAAGGTTAAACTAGTTAATTCTTTATTAAAACTGTTATTGCAGGGACACCTGGGTGGCTCAGTTGTTAAGGGTCTGCCTTCGGCTCAGATCATGACCTAAGGGTCCTAGGATGGAACCCTGCATTGGGCTCTCTGCTCAGTGGGAGGCCTCCTTCTTCCTCTCCTGCTTGCCTGCTTGTGTTCCCTCTCAGGATGTCTCTCTCTGTCAAATGCATAATTAACAGAAGAGGAGAGGTGACAAAGTAGTGGGGAACTACTAAGTCAAATCTAAGAGTAAGTTGACCCTTTAACAAGGAGGACAACCCTCCAATTCTTCCCCTCACTCCCAAGCTCCAGTGGAACTGAATAATAGCACATGATCTAATCAGAACCAAGGCGAAATATTGTATTTGGAAGGGTTTGTATACTATTCCTTGGATTATCTTGGAACCATGAGCCATGAGGTATGACCACTATTTAGCATATGTAAGGGGAGGACATCCTAGAATGGTGCAAATAGTAATAAGGTGGATCTAAGAGAAACCAGGTTCTGGAGGTTTGTTTGTTTGTTTGTTTTTTAAGATTTTACTTATTTATTTGACAGAGAAATTCAGAGAGCACAAGCAGGGAGAGCAGCAGACAGAGAGGGAGAAGCAGGCTTCCCACTGAGCAGGGCTCTATCCCAGGACCCTGGGTTCATGTGCTGAAACAAAGGTAGGTGCTTAACTGACTGAGCCATCCAGGCATCCCTGAAGATCTTTTTAAATCTTGTATGACACTGTGTCTGGAGTGTGTTCAGTTACAAAAGGGAATATATCCCCTCCTTTGCTAAGTTGGTTTTGGTTCCGTTTTATCTCCCATATAATAGAAAAATCTTGAAATGGGAGGCATCTTTGTGATGGAGATACAAGTCACGATTTGGATGGGGTAATTTTTAAGCTGAATGACCAAGGACAGAGATCTGAGAAATATCTGCCTTTAGGCTCTAGGAAGAAAATGGGAAGCTAAACATGAGGAACAGCCTCTTAGACATCAAAGATATGAATCTGGAGCTTCTCCACAACCAAGGCAGAAGAGGAAGACATCAGCAGTGCCAATTCATGACTCAAGGACCATGAGACAAGTGTGTCTGAAGACGGGGTGGGGGTGGGGTCATTGGTAACATTTGGGAACACCTTCTCAAGGTAGTTATGTGAGTGACAATCTGACTTCCAAAGCTCAGAAACACATTGGAGGAAAAAGGGAAAAACAAAACAAAATGAAACAACTTTCTTTCTTTATGTTGGAGAAAAGAGGATTGGTGAGGGGACAAGAGTGCCACTTTGGGCAGGGCAGCCAGAAGGGAGGGGGTTGAGGTTGAAAGGAACTTTTTAAAAAAGAGAACACATGTAAAAAGTCTTGTATAGATAGACAACAGATGAGAGATACAAAACAGAGTAATTTAGTGGAGAAGCTTCTGGAAGTGGCTACAGGAAATGAGACCAAAAAGGAAGGATAGGAAAAGGAAGGACAAGAAACAAAAGGAAGAATAAAAGAGAGCTCCTTCTTATCTGGAGGCAGGGATAGAGGTGGGATGGAGCCAGGAGCAGTGATGGGTCCACTTGTGCTCATTACATGGAGGGAAGACCTGGTGGAAATGAACGCGACAGAAATATTAACCAGAGGGACATACATGCACTGTCAGTTCTCAGGCACTGGGAAATAAAATATTTTTCGAGGAGATAGAGGAGGGATGAACGGTTACTTAGAACTCCACTGTTTTGGACAATGGTACAAAGGGCTCTTGTGGAGCTCTGGGCAGCCGAAAGGGGCTGGTTTGCCTTATCTCAGGTCTCTCCTCACTTGCCTAAGTGCCTGAGGAGGCAACCCTGGTACTTGTTTTCCCAAGGGGAGTATTTTTGTAGGCAAGAACCAGGCTTAAGCTTCTTGAAATTCTGTTAGTGCGCTCTTTGGGAGATACTAAATACCCACTTCCTTATAATGGCTTCCACTGGCTGCAGGTCCTTTCCATTTTCACTGGAACTTTTTGATAATTCCACCTTCAGATCCAACTAGGTCCTTTCTTCTGATGGGACAGTATCAGAGGGAAGCGCTGTCTTGATAGGTGAATGCATGCCAACACTAGCAGACCAATTTGGGTTTCGGGCAGAGGCTGCTGTGCCCCTATGTTTCAAAGTTCAGTTCCACAAGCAACGTAAGAACTCCTCATAATGCAAGATGCACAATCAAGGAAGAGCTCCTTTTTGCTGAGACAAGTGACACCATCCGTGTGCCACCTTCTGTGACACACGCTGTTTTTAGAAACACATTAGGGTGTGAGCTCTGGGGAATATTTCTATCTACATCTAAGGCGATGCTAATGTTTGTAACTGAGCATCTAGCTGTGCAGTACGTTTTTATTTATATTCCTGGTTTTCAAAGGGTGCTGGGAGGAGCTTCTTTGGAAGCTACAGTAGGGAAAGAGTGAGGAAGGAGCTGGGGAAGGGGCACTGCTGTTTCATAGGGAAGTTTTGGCATCTGAATAGCATTTTATTTAAACAAAGCTTCTAAGGGGGGCGGGGGAAGAAAGCCACTATTTTAAATCAACCAAAGCCCGTTACCAAGTACATTATTAGCAATTAAGCAAGCAGACTTTTTTTTTTTTTTTTTTTAAGGGCAGCTATTATCCTGGTCTTTAAATAAGAACCATATTGGATAATAACTTAAGAATGTCAATGCCATTAAAAGCAAACTGCTTTTTTTGCAGTTTAAAACCTTAGTGAACTCTCCAAAGCTTCATCTTTTCTAGCTGTTAAGATTGTACTCATCTTTTAAAGATATTTCTTACCCTGAAGGCCTTGCCCAAACACAGCACTTTGAATGGCACATCTCAGATCCCCAAGCTATCATTAATTCTTTCCTCTCCAGTCTTTCAGCAGCCTTTGTAAGTATCTATATTACTCTACGAGTCACAGCACACACCTTGCCTAAGGTTTGCTTGTGGTTGTCTTTTCTGGAAGATTCTGAGCCTTTGGAGGGTTCTCATTCATCTTCATATTCCCCATTGCGCCTGTCTAGGTGTGGAGACTTGTAGTGAAGAAACCCTTAATAAATGTTTGCTTTCCTGAATTCTCAGCAGTCATATTTTTTTTTCAATAAGATAAGGTAGCTGAGCAAATATTCATCATAATGGAAATGAAATTGCTGCCCATAATAATGAAAAGTATTTAGAGGAATGTTCTCACCTATTTAGAGATGTCATGGATGACAAAAATCACTGTGGTAAAGAACAGGACGGAATCCTATTTAGGCCTAACCTCTCTCGACTATTCTGTTTCTGGAAAGTGCAAAAGTATCTAGTATGACATGTACCAGGGTACCTCAGGTAGAGTTGACCTCTTCAAAGGACTCAAGGGCTTTAAAATATCTTCATCATCTTGAGTCATTGTTGACCTTGTTGACCAGGTGCTTATTTTCCTGTCTGTGTAACTCAGATGATCTTTGATATCCTTTCTAATTCTAGGTTTTATGGATATCTGCATTCTATGTCTCTCACATCTTTCTTCACCTTTTAAAAAAGATTTTAATTTTAAGTAATCTCTACACCCAGTGTGGGGCTTGAACTCACAATCTTGAGATCAAGAGTCAAATGTTCTACTGACTAAGCCAGACACTCTCATTTTGATTTAGGAAGAAAGTCTTTGAAATTGTTTGAATAGCTGAGCTTGGAGATGAAAGTACAATATATTTGTATAAAATTTTCATTATGTAAATATGTGTCAGACAGATCATTTGTCAATGATGAGAAATCCTTGAGCTGGCTTTATTTTCCTATGCTTGTGGAGCTTTGATAACATGTAAGAATCATTAACTTGTTTCAGTTGTGTCTATATTAGATTGGGTAGCAAAAGACTCTTGGAACACTGGTGTACTGAATAATGGCCACCTAGGGATGGCCACATTCTAATTCCTGATACCTATGAATATCTCACCTAATATGGCAACAAGGACTTTGCAGATGTGATTACATTAAGGATTTCGAGATAGGGAGATCATCTGGGATTATCCATATGGACCCAGTGTAATCACAAGGTTCTTTATAAGAGGAAGGCAGGAGACCAGAGTAGGTAATAGGGGATATGACGATGGGAACAAAGATTGGGCTCATGCAGTAAGGCCGTGATCTGTGGAGGGTGGACAGCCACTAGAAGCCAGAAGAAACAAGGCATAGATTCAGCTCTGGAGCCTCTAGAATGAACCGGCACTGACCACACCTTGCCTTTAGCCTTGTGAGACTCATTCCAGGCTTTTGATCTCCAGAACTGTTAAGAAATGAAATTTGTATTGTTTGAAGGCACCAGGTTTGAGGTAACTTGTTATGGTAGCTCTAGGAATTATGTGTACACACAATTCATTTGAAAGTTTGTTATGGGGTTGCACCATATATGTATATATATGTGTGTGTGTATGTATGCATGTGTGTATACATTCCCTGTTACTTTTCCCTGAAGTAAGTTCACAGACCAAAACCTAAGAAAATGGAAGCATATGAATATCATAAGTTTAGTTTTTCTTCAAAGACCAGAAAAGCACTGGAAGTGAGACATACTGGCAAGTGTAAAATATATATATATCCTTGTCTGTATCCCTTCCTTCCATTAGACTTCCTGTATCTTTGATGGGAATGTTCCAGTTGTTGTTGGAAAACAGGTGCTAATTAGAAGCCTTACTCCAGAAATAATACAGAACTCTTGGTAGAATTGTTGATGTCATCACAGAATGAAAAAAAAGTGGGGGCACTTTGACATTTTCACAAAGGAGTGTGTTTTATTCAGACTATTTTGGTTACAAAAGACACAGATTGTAGATTCAATCAACTTAGATTGTAGAGTTAGACATTTTTGGTAAGTGGAAGTGGATTGTTAAGTATGGCAAGTATAAATTTTTTTCACAATGCTGGGATGAAGGAAATTAATATTTTCTAGTTTTTCTGAGTCAGATAAATTTGGCTTGATCCTCACTTGCCTGAGTTGGTAGGAAATTTACAACTAGTCATGGTTGAACTCTTCTTTCTTTCCCAGAGTTCCAAGAATCTGGGAAAGAGTCCCAAGAATACAAATTCCAGTGTGCACAACTGTCTCTGCTTGCATCACACTGGTGTCTCATTGCCCAAAGTAGTCATACGGCTGGGCCCAGAGTCCAGTGAATAGAAGGTATTACACAAGTCCATAAACACTGATTGGTGGTGTTTGTTGGAGGGCGTCACACTCTAAACATTCAGCACAGACTGACCTAGTTCATTCACTTAGACTAGGTCACTTCAGGTTAAATTTCTCTGTCATGCATTTTTTTTTTTTTTTTTTTGGCCCTTGGGGCCTATTGTCTTTATGTTTTATTAGACTGTGAATGCCTGAGGTAGAAACCATACGGGTTTGGTTCAATGCCATATCACTACCAAAAAGGCACAGTGCCTGGAGCATCACAGGAAGAGGTCCTCTTGACCCAGTAGAATGTGACCATGTAGACTATAGGTGACACAAAAATGTCCCACTAGATTGCCCTATAAGCAAGTTTTCCTTAGACCTAGCAGTCTCTGGAATGGGCACTTCGAATACAGAGAGCTTAGGAAGAAGTTTGGGGCAATAAGTCTTCAGCATTAATTGAGGGAGCTCAGATAAGGTTACAGGAGAATCAAGTCCTAGGGCAGACCAAGTCCCATAGCACTTTACCAATCCCCCCTATCAATAACCATCACATCCATAAAACAATTCTTGGATGCTTATTTGGTTCCCCAATGGGTTCCCAACTAAAAAGAAAGATTTCCCTCTTTATCAAGTATTATGTCCCTCCTCCCACATACAAATCAGTGTCATATGGATTAGTTGATACAATCAATTCTCCAAACTTGACCAATGACTTGTGGTTGGGAAGAAGCAAGGTAGAGCAGATTGAGGCTATGTATTAGAGTAAGACAACCCAGGATGTGAACTTGGGTTCTGCTGCTTCTTAACTGCCTGGTCTTGGCCAACTTGCTAAACTTCTCTGGGTCTCAGTTTCACCAGTTGCAAATGGTTATAATAATAGCTTCCCGTTAGAGTTTTAATGAAGATGAAATTAATGACATAAATAGAACTACCTTCCTCCCCATCCCTTTGCCTTCCTTTCCTTTTCAGTTTGTCACACATTGACAGGTATTAAGGATTCTTAGAATGACAGATACAGGCCTTGAGAAGACATATTGTGGTATTAAAGTGGGGACTGAGCATGAAGCATTTTAGTATACTTGATTAAATCAGCTTTTTTAAAAAAGATTTTATTTATTTATTTAACAGAGGGAGAGAAAGAGAGAGAGAGAGATCACAAGTAGGTAGAGAGGCAGGCAGAGAGAGAGGAGGAAGCAGGCTCCCCGCTGAGCAGAGCCCGATGTGGGGCTCATCCCAGGACCCTGAGATCATGACCCGAGCCGAAGGCAGAGGCTTTAACCCACTGAGCCATCCAGGCACCCCTGATTAAAACAGTTTTAATCGTAGGGAAGAAAAAAAATTAAAATAGTTTAATTTTATAATCATTGTGAAGGCCCCAAGCCAAGAACAGGGTTCCCTATTTATTAAGTTAAAAACATGAAATATGAAGTAAGAATAACTTAAAAGCTTCTATGTACTGACCTGGGGTGATTAAGTACTCGTCTACATAAGTATTCTGTGCCTTTCTTGTAAGTGGTTGTAAAATATAGATAAAATTGGAAAGAGACACAAGTCCCACTCATACGAAGGAAAGGAGTGTTATTTTGGTATGGAAAACAACACAATGATAATTTTTAGATTTTTATTTCAGTTTTTATTGAAGAATAAAATGGGAAGATTTTATGCTCAATCATCTTTTGAAGCTGATGGTTTTAGATAATGCATAAGATGTTCAAGATCCAAATGGCAAAGTAGACATGAATTAGAATGATGGCTGAAATTCTCTGAATGATTTTGGAAAAATCCTTTTTTTAAGTGCTTTGTCCAGATGCCTCAAAGTTTGTATCATCAGGGAAACCTTCTACTTGCACTTATTCCACTCTATTGCTGCTCATATAGCTTTAAGAACTATTGTTTAGTTTAAATAGTTTCTTCCTCACATTTAGACTTGCATTTCCATGAACTTCTTTTGATATCATTTTCTTCAAGTTGGAGGAGTTTCTAATGAAACCATCACTAAACTATATGGGAATTATGTTATAAAATCACTGGAACTCAAAATGAAAAAAGAATATCCAATCAAAAATATTTTAGAAACATTTTTGGAAGAAAGGATTTACAATGTTCCCAGAGCCTCTGTCTTTGCTTCTTATGCATGTCATTAGTTTTCTATTAGATAACTTTGCCATTCTAGATAATTCTTAGTATTTTCTAATATAATGTACTTATCTTCATGAACTACATATAGGTTGATCAATTTTTAAACTCTTTCTTTAAAAATTATTTATTTCCCCTGCACTATGATTTATGCCTGAACATTTTATTTACTGTCCTGTTCCAGCAAATTGTTATGGTGGTAATGGACAGAATGAGCTCTGTCCTACTCCACCCCACCCTCCATGATGGTTTAGGAGGAGGGGCCTTTGGAAGGTAATTAGGTTTAGATGTGATCCTGAGGGTGGAGCTTCACCATGGAATTTATGTCCTTATAGGAGAAGGAAGAGGGCTCTCTTTCTCTTCCATGCGAAGGGACAAGAAAATCAACTGTTGCAAACCAGCAGAGGCCTCTCATTAGAAACGTAGGAAGTCAGCACTTTCATCTTGAACTTCCCAGTCTCTGAAACAGAGAAATAAATGTCTGTTGGTTAAACCACCCAGTCTGGTATTTTGTTATAGCCGCCAGAGCTGAATAAGACATGGATTTTCTCTCCTTTTAAAGAAAGCTGGATTTGCTCAGCTGCTTGTTAACCATCCTAAGTGGAATGTAGCTGATAAACAAGGGAAAATGTTAGTTCATGAAGTTGTCTAGCCAGGTGGGAAGAGGAACACAAGGTTAATACACACCAATGAAAGTTTGCTAAATATAACGAGTGGATGATGTGAACATTCCCTGATAAAAACCTGAAGAATGATCCAGAAGTAATGTATCAAAAAAACACAATATTTTTTTCTCCAAATTAATGAGCCATCCTATTGTTTTGGTGTCACTGTCATGGCCATTTTAGTATCTTTCTATGATTGATGGTTTCATCATCATTTTGCAAGTAAATTTTTAAAAAGTTGTTATATTTGATACACTAATGAACTTCTAAATGAGAACATCTGTTGTTTTCCTGTTATTCACAAATTCTGTTAATCTTAAAAATAGAGCTATCGAATTTGTTGGAGATGGTTTATTAATTTTATGAACTAGTGGTATTATTTTCTTATTACTTTGATATCCATCGGTAGGCTCCAGAGAATTAAATCAAAAGACTGGAAAGCTCTTCCCTCCTCCCTGCTTGCCTGTCTCTTCCATTATTATTACTGTGTGGTCAGTAAGGTCCAGGGTCAGCAATACTAAACTCCCTTATAAATCTGAAAGAGATATATATTGATTTCAACTGTCTGGAAATACATCTTAAGAATGGAGATAAGCAATGAAAGGACAATTATTAAATAGTCAATAATGCCATTCCCTTGGATAGCAAACTGGGAAAAATCCCCCTTGGCTTATTGCAGAATTTACCACTTAACATTATGTGTTTGTGTTGATAAACGACTTCAGCCCTGTATTTTCCTTTTTGATTCACGCAGTTTTCCTGGAAGGAATGAACTACAGGGGAGGCAGGTTTTCCAGTTGAAAATTCCTTACAGTTGAAATTTTACGAGAATCTATAGTTTGTGCAAAAGTGATATAAACCATAAATAGTGTGTACCCTTAGGATTTGCTGGTGAAATAAAAAATAGGAAAATCACCTTCAGAGATAATTTGTTGCTGATGAGACCAGGAAGAAAGCCTTTTAAATCATATGAAAAAATTCTCCAGGAGATAATATGAATATAATTTAATAAACTTGGTCTAATTAATGATGACATTTATTATTGTTGAGACAGGAGGGTGATATTTTGCATGGAGATTGGAAAAGAAATAAGGAGGAGGAGGAATTTTTCAATATTTCTTGAGTATAGTACAGTTCCAGGTGACTCAGGAAGAAATATTTTTCCTTAGAGCAGAGAATCAAAATTTATCATGAAACTATATATCTTACCAGTTCCATTGCCATTGTAAATGCATAATTTTGGCTTTTTGGTTTCCAAATACGGATCGTGGTATATTAATCAGAATCCTCTTGTGAGCAAGTGGCAGAAATCAACTCAGACTAAGGCAGAAAGAGTTCGTATGGGCTCCTTCTGCAGGCTTCATGCATTTGTGACCCCGGACTGATGCAGGTCCCACACTCAGGAGAGCCGTGCCCTTGGCGTGTAACGCTCTGTGGTTGCCACTGATATTCTTAATAATTTTACCTTTGAATTCGTGTTTGTAAATGAAACCTGATGCGGTAATGGAGCCTGGGCCAGATGCGTGGAGTTTTGGCTCACGGGTACCTCTACCTCCCCAGGATGAGATCTCCACTGCTTCCTTCTCTGGTCCCTGGTGCTCAGGTCTGGGATTGCCAAATTTAGCGGAAATAAACCAAAACCAAAATCAAAACAGGATGCCCAGTTATTTCTGAATTTCAGAAAACAATGAATCATTTTAAAATGTAGGTATGTCTCAAATATTGCCCAAGACATAATGCAGGATGATCTGATATCCAAATTTCACTGGGTGTGCAGTATTTCATCTGACACCTCACTCCTGCCAAGTCACTCACCAGGGCCTCAGCCACAGGCAGGCAGAGATGGGGAAGGGGGAGGGGTGGGGCAGGCGCGGTCCGTCCGTCCGCTACCGGCTGGCGGCGCTGTGCGTTCCTGGTGGTGAGCTCGTCGCTCACCAATCCTTGTGATACCCGGTGCGTCCTGGCGCGGAAGTTGCCCTTTGAGAGTCCCCCGCTTACGGCGAGACGGGGAGATCTGAGTTCGTTTACTGTGAGATTGGGGTGTGACCCTGGACCTGAGTTCAGGCTCAATAGCCTTGACGGTCAGGGCTGGCTCGCCCGGATCTCTGCACCCCTCCCCCGACCCCCCGAAGAGGAGAGTGCGACATTAACCGCCAAATACAAAACAGCGTGACGGATCCAGAATGAGACTGCGGAAGAAAGGCAATTGCGCTATATTTTAGTACCTTTAATGACACGTTTTTCCTGCTTTTGAACAAGAGGCCCCGTAATTTTATTTTGCATCATAGCGGGTCCTGGGCTCTTTTCACCGGGAGGAGCTGTGGTATTTCTGAAATTTACCGCAGGTGGAGACAACATTGACAGATTTTCTCCAGCTCACTTTCCTGCTTCTTTATGAATTTACGGTTTCTTCTTAGAGCACAGCTGCCATGACCTTACTGACTCTTAGAGCACAGCTGCCAGGACCTTACAGCTAGGACCAAAGGAGAATGGTCCCCTTGGACCATTCAAGTGAAGTGGCAATTGCACAGCCCTGAGTCCTGCCTGAGGTCATCTCTCTGTTAGCAGGAGAGCACTGGAAGAAGGGGTCGAACCAACTTAGTTATTTTAAGAAGTCACTGTGAGGGGCGCCTGGTGGCTCAATGGGTTAAGGCCTCTGCCTTCAGCTCAGGTCATAATCTCAGGGTCCTGGGATCAAGCCCTGCATCAGGCTCTCTGTTCAGCAGGGAGTCTGCTTCCTCCTCTCTCTCTGCCTGCCTCTCTGCCTACTTGTGATCTTTGTCTGTCAAATAAATAAAATCTTAAAAAAAAAAAAAAGTCACTGTGAGGTTATTTTTCTACTCTAATTTGATTTTCCTACATTTAGTTAAAATGACTCTCTTTCCTAGGGCTCTTTTACTGCCGAATTAATTCATACAATTAATTTTTTGAAAGTACAAAGTTTGCAGCAGGATGCCCACCTGCTATGACATAACTAAGTGCAAATGTCCTTTACAGCCCAGCCAGAGGAAACTTCTGCAACTCTAACTGTCTCTTAAAAACTGTATACCTTGGGGGGCGCCTGGGTGGCTCAGTGGTTTGGGCTGCTGCCTTCGGCTCAGGTCATGATCTCAGGGTCCTGGGATCGAGCCCCGCATCGGGCTCTCTGCTCCGCAGGAAGCCTGCTTCCCTCTCTCTCTCTCTCTCTCTCTGCCTGCCTTTCTGCCTACTTGTGATCTCTGTCTGTCAAATAAATAAATAAAATCTTTAAAAAAAAAAAAACTGTATACCTTGGGGGCACCTGGGTGGCTCAGTGGGTTAAGCCTCTACTTGCGGCTCAGGTCATGATCCCAGGGTCCTGGGATCAAGCCCCACATCACATCTGGCTCTCTGCTCGGCGGGAAGCCTGCTTCCTCTTCTCTCTCTCTGCCTGACTCTCTGCCTAATTGTGATCTCTGTCTGTCAAATAAATAAACAAAATCTTAAAACAAAACAAAACAAACAAAAACCCTGTAAACCTTACATTTAGAGTTCCTCTAAAATTACGTTTGGGAGGACCCTCAGATGTACAGATTACTATTCACCCTTCCATCTATCCTTTCATTTGTCCATTCATCAAATACGTAGTTTAAGCCAAAAACAAGTCTTGGGGTTGAAGCTTACTTGGAGAAGAAAATTCTGTAAACTGATAAATTTTATGAAAACTATTTAAAATGTCTCCTAAGACCACAGCAGAGGCACCAAAGACAGGTGGAGTGCTTATACTTTTCCCCTTGCTTCCTTCCTGCCTTCCTTCCTTCTTAGGATTGAAAGAAATGGGCTTTGGATCTGAAGTTAGAGCTCAGTCCAGCTGTTATAATTATTGACATTTTCTAGGAGGTGTGTGGAGGAAGAGGAGAAACTTTGAGGGACTGAGTAGTGTAATTGTGCAGTTGCCATGGTGACTTGTGGCCAGGAAGATTTTTCTGTGTTGGTTCCATTGCACCAGATGTAGGTACAGCCAAAAGAGCATAAATCAGTTTCCTAGAAAATTATTTTAAAGGCATGTCCCTACTGCAAAGGAAGTCAAAGGCAGTTTTACTTTTCTGTGTCTAAGAGGGCACATTTCTTGCTTTTTCTTATGCACACATATAATGGCTCATTATTTTTGCCAGTCCTTTGCACACACACACAAAACAGGTAATACTTTGAGGTGTGAGAAATGTCGAATGGATTTTGGCTGACAGTTACTAAGGTCAGTCTCTTTCAGCTTTTTCATTGTAAAGAAAAAAAATACTTTTGACCTCAATTTAACTTGAAACTTCCCTGTGACAGTTACTGGATCAATTTATAAAGAATAAAACATTAATGACAAGGTTCATCTCAGGGCAAGGTGCTACAAATAGTATTTTCCTTTTTTTGAGTGCTAATGTAAATGGTATTGTTTTTCATTTAAAATTTCCCTTGTTCATTGCTGGCATGTACAAAAATGATTTATTTTTATTTATTAACCTTGTATCCTGACTCCTTGCTATAATTACTCATTAGTTCCAAGAGACTTTTTTGATCATTCTTTTGGATTTTCTACATTGATGATCATGTCATTTGTGAGCAGAGTTTTATTCTTCTTTCCTGTTATGGACTGAACATTTGTGTCCCCCCAGTTTCATATGTTGAAATCATAACCATTACCTCTCTCCCCGCCAGACAGTGGTATTAGGATGTGAAACTTTGGGAGGTAATTAAGTCATGTAGGTAGAGTCCTCATGAATGAGATCATTGTCCTTAGATAAGAGACTCCAAAGAGCTTTCTAGCTCTCTTTCAGCCATATGAGACTACAAAAAGACAGCAGTCTGCAAGTGGGAAGAGGGTTCTCACCAGAACCTGATCCTCTGGGACCCTGAGTTTGGACTTCCAGCCTCCAGAATGATGAGAAATAAATTTCTGTATTTTGATAAGGCAGAATACCCAGTCTCTGGTATTCTGTTTAGGAGCCCAAACTAAGACACTTCTCAATCAGAATACTTTTTCTTTCCTTTTCTTGTCTTATTGCATTAGCTAGGATTTCCAATGTGATACTGAAAAGAAGTGGCGAAAGAGGACATCTCTATGTTGTTTCTGACAGTGAAAATTTAAAGTATCATTTCAGAGGTCATCATTTAGCTTGATTTAAAAAAAAACTATTACGTATTCCATATTGACAAGGATGAAAAGATAATGCCCAAGTTTGGTGAGAATGTCTGGCTAAAGGTATTCTGTTACTCTCTTCATGAGATTACAAGCTGGTAACATTTTCAGAAGACTTCTGATTTGGACTGTCTTCCCACATTTGAAATTTAACCATTAAATTTCTAGGCAATGCTCACACAAGTGCAAATATTTAAGAATAAATATTGCAATATTGTCTTTAGAAGCAAAGAATTTGAAACAACCCATCATCTGTCATAATAATGGATCAAGTAAATTATGATATATTCACACAGTGGAATATACTATTCAGCTTTTAAAAAGAATAATAGATTTCAACTATGTATTGACATTGGGAAGATGTTAGTAAAATATGTTATTGGGTTAAAATGCAATTTTCTGGACACTATATATAGTATGATTCTATTTGTATAAAAAAAGGATGTTTGTAAGTATGTTTATATAAGCACAGACAACATTTAGTACAACTTATAAGAAATTGTTACAATTAGTTACCTCTGATTGGGAATGAGTAGATCACTGGAAAAGAAAGAAGACTATTTCTACTCATTTTGTATTTTCTATATGTCAATGGAAATTATGTAAAATATTTTGAGTGGGTAAAAAAAACCATTGTAATTTAAAAATTGTAATATATTTATGAAACATTTGAGGCCTGTGCCTTGTAAATTACTAACAAAATATTCTTTCTCTACTGATTTGCCTCTGGCCATTTAAAATAGCAAAATATTCTTTTTATGTATTTTGAAATCTTATATTCCCTCATCAGAGCTTAGAAAGGATTTTTTTTTGGGGGGGTGACACAGTAATATATATTAAAACATCACGGAGGCCTCCAGATATTCATTGGTATTCTTGTTTGTTTTGTTTTTAAAGTCTTTCAGGTATATTTAATCTGTTTTCCCTTTCTTTTCTTTGAGGGGGTTGACGAGTTGAAGGACTTTTTCCTTTTTTTTAGTGGGGGGAGGCTTAAATATGCTTATCTTTAGGGGAGAAAGAGTAAGAAAGAGACAAAGATTAAAGATTAGGGTAGAATCCCAAGAATGGGTGAATGAATAAAGGCAGAGATTTTTTGGAGTGGAGAAAAGCAGAGAGAACTTTGGTAGATGATTATTCATCTGCTACTTGGGGTTCTGGCAGCTGTGGGAGCATATGAGGTGTGTCTGGGCAGACTTATGCCTGTAAGTATCATACAATGGGCTGTCTGGGGAAAAGTGTCCTGACTGTACTGTTATGCCCATCTCTGAGGCATTAATGTCCCCATCAGGGACAATTTCAGGATACTAATGGTTTAACAATGGGTTTATCACATTCCTAGAGATTTATTAAACAGAATTCATGAGCTGGCAGACGGGTGGAAGACATGAGCAGACATTTCTCCAAAAAAGATATACAAATGGCTAACAGATATGAAAAAATGCTCAACAGCACTTGACATCAGGGAAATACAAATCAAAATCACAATGAAGTACCACCTCACACCAGTCTGAATGGGTAAAATTAACAACTCAGGAAACAACAAATGTTGGTGAGGATGCGAAGAAAGGGGAGCTCTCTTATGCGGTTGGAGGGAATGCAAACTGGTGCAGCCACTCTGAAAGATGATATGTAAGTTCCTCAAAAAGTACCCTACAGCCCAGCAATGCACTACCACATATCTATCCAAAGGATACAAAGAGTGATTCGAAGGCACATATGCATCAAATGTTTATAGCAACAATGTCCACAATAGCCAAAATATGGACAGAGCCCAGATGTTCATTGATTGAAGAATGGATAAAGAAGATGTAATATGTATAAGCAATGGAATATTACTTAGCCATCAAAAAAATGAAATCTTGGCATCTGCAATGACATGGATGGAACTAGAGTGTATTATGCTAAGCAAAATAAGATAGAGAAAGACAAATAACTTTCTCTCGTATGTGGAATTAAAGAAACAAAGCATATGAACAAAGGGGAAGGGAAGGAAAAATAAAATAAGATGAAAATAGAGAGGGAGGCAAACCATAAGAGACTTTTAAATATAAGAAACAAATTGAGGGTTGCTAGAGGGGAGGTAGGTAGGGTGATAGGGCAACTGGGTAATAGGCATTAAGGAGGGTACTTGAAGTAATGACCACTGGGTGTTATATTTGACTGATGAATCACTAAATTCTACCCCGAAACTAATAATAATAGTAGTAGTAGTAGTAGTAATAATAATAATAATAAATATATATATATATGAACTTTGGAGGAACCCAACTCAGCCTATCAATCCATATCAATGAAGCAGAGTTGGCAGTGGGGGCTTAGGATGAGGCTGGAAGGGAGAGAGACAAGGTTGAAGCAGACATTGATTATTTTGTGTTGTCCTCCTTGCCCTGCCCACCCCTACCTCCAGCTTGCCTAGACTACCCCTCATCCTACCAGGTGGTATGGTGCCTGGAGAAACTCAGGCATAAAAGGTACAGAATTCCAGATTGAGTTTATGCATCAGCAAGGCAGGTTTGGCCATGCTCAAAATGAGGAAATCTGGTAAGACAGGTAGAAAGCTGACAGGTGCTTTATTTTGATAGAGGTCATGTGAAGGTTTCTTTCTAAACTCTTCTCTGCACATTTTCTCATTGGAAATCAGCTGCACACATGAAGGTCACAGCAAACCACAGAATCCCACTGGGTTTCCAGGCCCCCATATCTGCTCTCCCATCTCAGTAGTACTTCTTCAAGTGTTGCTTTGCATGGAGAATGGCAAGAATCAACATTCATCCTCTGTAAGCCCACTTGAATATATTTTCCAAAATATCATTGAATATCTGATTCTGTTTGAAATTATCGTGAGAGTAAATTTATAAATAAAGGAGTTGCTATTTGCCAAATGTGGCTGCATTAAATTGACTTGATACTGAAGTACATATGTTATGGGGGAATTAAAAAAAAACATTTTATGTGAATCTCATTTGAAACATTTTGGGATCAGCTGCTTTGAAGTGTAATGCCTTTACCTGTTACGACATTTCCAGGACATTATTTTACCTGTCTTTAAAAAATTTTTTTAAATCAGTTACTGCTTTTAGCAAAGACTTCCTTACTTTCTAATTGCCCTAAATTTCTTTTCTTATTGAAGACATGTTTAACAATTGAATTCATTATTTTAGAAATTAATAAGACTTTCGTTTTTTAGCAACTGCCCATCATGGCAGAGCTCCCACGGAAGTACTAATCCAAAGAAGTCTGTAAAAATGTTATGTATCTAATTAGATTCAGTGAATAGAGAATAAAATTTCAGACTTGAGAATGGAGGGCTGTTACAAATTGCTGGAACTGAACTGTATAACTCCCAAAATTCATATGTTGAAGCCCTGACTCCCAATGTGATAGTATTTGGAGGTGGGGCTTTTGGGAGGTAAGTGGGGCTAGATGAGGTAATGAGGGTGGTGTCCTCAAAATGGGATTAGTACCCTGAAAGAAGAGAACAGAGCTTGCTTTCTCTTTCTCTAGGGCTCCTGAAGGGTCATGTGAGCACACAGAGAGAAGACAGTAGTCTGTGAGTTGGGAAGTGGCTCCTCAGCAGGAATGGAATCTGTCAGCACCCTGATCTTGGATTTCCCAACTCCCAGAACTGTAAGAAATAAATGTCTGGTGCTCAAACCCATTCAGTCGACTTTGTTAGAGCATCCTGAGCTGATGAGGACACAAATATTCTTACATGATGATCATATCTGATAGCATTCTGCAGTTCCAAGCTTTCTGAACTTCAGGGTGAGGAAAGCGTCCAGTCCATGTAAACACTCTGTTCCTTATTAGCTCAAATGTAAATGCTGATCAGTCTGTTTGTTCTGTCATGATCCCATTAGCATCCCCCAAACAGGAACAAAGTAAAAAACATGAATCAGCAATGTGGCATTGAGATTTCTTTGTGTTCCATGCGTCTAGCCTTTTGTGAGTCACTGGGCATGCAATGGTCAATAAGACAAAGTGGTCCCTGATGTTGTTGTGCTTATATGCTTCTTGGGGAGATAATGAGAAAATAGACAATATGAGGACAATTGTTCTGAAGGCAGAGGAACTGGATGTAGTGGGAGATTCAAGAGCTCCTAGAAGGAGTATACAGAAAAGCTGAGATTAAATGTGGTCAGGAGCAGGAAAAGTTAAAGGGGCAGGAAGAGTTCCAGGCAAAGAACTATTTGAGAAACTGAAATAATTTCTTTTTGACTAGAACAAAGTGAGGAGAAGGTGTCATGAAAGATGAACCTGAAAAAATTACTCCTTTAGAGATGATGCTGATCTTTCTAAGCCACAGGAGTTTTATGTTATTTTAAGGGCACTGATGAACAACTGAAATTTAATGGCAAAGACTTGATCATATTGGCATTTTAGAAAGGTCCTTCTGGTTTCTATGTGAAATGGATTGGACCGGAAGAAGAAAAGAAGCTAATGATTCCCAGTACCTGGAAAAGTTGTTAAAATCAGGATGGATGATAGAACTGGGCAGAATTTAGAGATATTTAGGAGGTAAACTCACTTTGGTAATAGGATGCTGGATGAGGTGAGGAAGAAGGAGAATTTAAGGAAGACATATGGATTTCTGACAATTACACATAGATCAAATAAAGGAAAACAATAACCCACTGGACTTTTTAAAAGGTCTATGGGGACCTTGTGAGAACCAGACTGAAATGGCCTGAGGAGTTAGGGGGAAGTGAAGAAATGGGGTTAAGCTGTGGGGGGCATTTTTCATCAGAGCACTGTTCACTAAAACCCATCATTGCCTACTTGCCACATAGTATATAGCTGGGAAAGAATGATGTGGGGGAATACCAAAATATCATGTTTCTATGATACAGGGCAGATGGATTTCTAGAATTGGGATTCTGTGAATTGATGATATTTCTTATGATATTCTTCTAGGTTCTGGTGAAGTTGGGACAGGGATTTTTTGACAGGTCTTTACTCCTGTCATTCCAACACTACCATGTTGATTAGAGTGGTCCAACTTAATGATTGTTTACATTGAAGCCAGAGACCCCAAATCACTGTTTATAACTCTCAGTTTAATTGAAAATAAAAAGATAGATCCTGGTTGAACATCTGGTCAACCAATTCTTTTGGTCTGATCGTAGGAAGGGTTGGGAAGAGGTATGATTTCCTCTGGCTTCCCAAAGAAGTAACACTGTTTGCTCAGAGAAATTTCAAAAGCCCTTACTCAATGAAGAGTCATTCGTTACAGTCTCAGTTCTTCTAAGACTGGAATGGGTATCTCAGAGGGAAGCTATCCTAGGTAAATTTCTCGGGAAGGAGTCAAGTTCTGCCTTCCGACATGCCCCCCTACCTTTTTTTTACCCCAACCCCTTTCTCTGCCTACACAGTCCAGAGCTTGGCAGACACTTCCATTCCTTCCTCCAACTCACCAGTCCTGATGAGGTTTCTTTATGGTGCATGTTTTCCTCCTCTGGCCTGTCAGGCAGGTCCTCCATTCAAGTCACTTGTCTTCTAGTCACTAATTCAGTGTGATCCCAGTCCGCACCACCAACTGTGGTATTAAGTTCTGCTCTCAGGTTTTTTTTTTTTTTTTTTAAATATTTTATTTATTTGAGAGAGAGACAGTGAGGGAGAGTATGAGCGAGAAGAAGGTCAGAGGGAGAAGCAGACTCCCTGTGGAGCTGGGAGCCTGATGCGGGACTCGATCCCGGGACTCCAGGATCATGACCTGAGCTGAAGGCAGTTGCTTAACCAACTGAGCCACCCAGGCTTCCTCTGCTCTCAGTTTGATGGTACTGGCATGTGTCTTTCTGACTCAATTTTGATACTGTTCCCCTGGGGTTGTCAAGAACACACCCTGCCCTTGCCCATGCTTTGCATCTCTGTGGTCAATTTGTATACTGCTATGTGGACTGTGGGGTTTCTGGAGACTTTTGTGACTGACATGATTTGGGTTTGATCATATAAGAAGATGGAAAGTTGTCTAAACCAATTAACTAGAGTTTAAATAAAAACTTGATATGTTAAAAAAAAAAACCCAAAAAACAAAAATAAGATTTATGGTCATTTAAGTTTAAAAAAAGAGTGATCTAAACAACATCTTAGTTTTCTTAATTTACCTATTTATTTGCTAGTTTTTTATTTACCTATTTATTCACTCATTTCATAATCATAGATTGGTGAGGGTCAGACATATCAGTTAGATGTGTTTTTGAAAGTTCTCTGCAGTGTATTTTAAAAATGCTCACATGAGGGCTTGGAAGAGGGTTAGTTAGCCTGGGGAACTCAAACAAAAGTCAAATTAGTAGTTCAAGTGAGAAGTAAGAAAGAATCAGTTTATTTGTTTATTTGTAAAGATTTTATTTATTTATTTTTGTGAGAGAAAGAGAACAAGCACCAGCAGCAGGGGGAGTAGGGGGAGAAGAAGAAGCAGACTCCCTGCTGAGCAGGGATTCCCAGGACCCCAGGATCGTGACCTGAGCAGAAGGCAGACACTTAACCAACTGAGCCACCCAGGTGCCCAACAGTCATTTTAATAGTTTAAGGTGAGAAATGATAAAGATGTGAAGTAAAGCAGCTGGAATAGATTTGAGACATTTCAGTGCTATATTCAGCAGGACTGGGTGACAGAATATTGGGAAAGAGGATACAAATAGTCGAAGACAAAAGAGGTCTTTAGCTTGATGTACCATTTACAATGGTGCTAACTGAATAGAGAGGATCTAAATGACAACGACTTAAGTTCTTTACATGTTGCATTTCAGTTGCTTATGGAAAGATTGAGGAGTAAAGTCTGGCCAGCAATCAAAGTGATCTGTATACAGTCAGGAAAGATAGTTCAAGGCTAAGGATTAACATTAATAATTTATTTCATTTTTTGTTTTTTACATATTTACTTTTGTTTATGCTTTCAAATTTGAAAATCAACCAATCTGAGACAGTTTGCAAAGATACCGACACACCATTAAAAAAAAATTAAAATGAGAAATTTTCAGAGTGGATTTGTCAATAGACAACTGAAATGTAAGTTTTGAAAAAACCTAGAGTCTGAAGTACATACCATACACACACACACACACACACACACCCCTTTACATATTGCTAGAGGTAGGCTTCACTGAATTTCCTATGACCCATTGCATAGAGGGAAATATTTGATTCACCATATAACTAAGACAGAAGTGCTCTCTGGTGTTATAACTATCCTTGGACTGAGGTCTGAAAGACAATTCTTCTGCGTTCTCTAGAGAGAACAGTATTCTTAATGATATCCACAGAACAAATTTAATAAGTGATCTTATGTTTTTTTTTAAACCATGTAAAATAGTCCCGTGGCATAACACAAAAAGACAGTTTGTTCAAAGTGACTGCTTATGGAGAAGATGATGAAATCCAGGTTTACAAGCTGTCTGGTTTCAACAATAACAACAAAAAATAAAATCAAGATCTAGAAAGATCACAAAAGGTTGCCATAGACCATATCTGGTTAGTAGACATTGTTTTTGACATGTAAAATTTAGAAAATGGAATTATATGAATTATTTAAAAGATCATCAAGGATTTTCAGATTAAAATCTATATGATATGATATTATATGATATGATATATTTTGTTTCTTGCTTCTCTTGAACCATTAGAAGACCTTGTACCATGGAGTCTGCTTCCTGTATGGCAGCCACTGGGTAGCTCTGTCTTTAGATGAGGAATGTGTTTTTTATTCAGCCATAGACCTCATTCATTTATGTTATTTACCTGCCCCCACAGATATGAAATTTGCAACTTTTGCTACAGAGAAAGATGTAGACTGCATGCCATATAGGCAATCCTTAATGTGCATTATTCATTGCAACTTTAGATAATTATTGTGTGACAGAGACTATAAGGTTATATACTATAATAAAAATTTGGAACACTGGTAGTACATATATCATTTTTTTTAAAGCAGAGCTATACATTAACAGCCAATTGCAATTAATTGTTTTGGATTCCCACTGACGTAGGAAGAATTATTGATGGAAGTCCCAAATGTCTAGGTCTGATGATGTAGCCTTAAATACATTGAAGTTGGTGTTCTACCCAAAGAACCATAATTATGTTTAATGTAATTTCTTAATGAACCCTCCAATTAAGCAAATTGTATCTTAGATAATTGAATATATTGCTTGCTAGATATATTTACATATTGCTTAAATTTAGAGGAATATTTACAACATTTATGATCTGGATGTAGAAATCTCAATCTACTCAGTCAAACACTGATTAGCTAGACATTAGGTTTTCTGTAAAGGCTTGACCTAATTCCTGCTAGTAAGATAATTTTATCAGCACATAGAATGTTTCTTTCCTATATTAGAGTTGAGTTGGAAGAAAGGGAATGTACTCAGTTCACCCAAAATGAGTATCAAGTCCTTAACATGCGAATTAACGAGAAAATATAGGGGCAGAACACATTCTTGTTTCACCCACTGGAAAGACTCACCAAATAATACTTGATAGTCTTGCTGTTCACAGTATTTTTGCCTAAATCTCAACAGAGATGGAAGAAAATTGAGTTTATACAGGGTATGAAACCAACAGGTAAGCCAAGGTCAATAATACTAACAATCTTATGCGATTCCTAACACGTTTTTCCTGAAGGCAATAGAGAATGGGACAGAAATCAGTAGTCAAATAACTAAACCCCAAATTTCTGATTTGTTTGGAAATTTATTCTGGGTAATTCATTCTTGGATCATTTCAAAAAGAAAATGGGAACATATTTGGGATGGCATATCTAATGAGTAAATGGTTCTAAAATCTGAGGGAATAGATGCTCTTTTATTTATTTTTTAAATAGGAACTTACATGTCTGAGCCTACTGAGTTGAGATATTGTTAGTACTCTTCTATGTACAAGAGTCATGAGAGCCTTAGAAGTGGCCCAGGAGCTAGCCTTAAGACAAGAAGAGGGCTGAGGAAGGAGCTTCGAGAATCACCACATTTCAGAGAAGTCCCACCAAGAGAGGAAGGGGAGAACACTGAAAGGTTGAAAGAGACTCAGTGGGGGAATCACACCCTTACTTGCAGCCAGAAAAATCAAGTGGTAGATAGAACAAAGAGGTCATTGAACTTGGGAATAAGCAACCTATTTAGATTTTTGAGACTTAATTCAGTAGCAGTAACATCTTACCTATTACTAAGTTACAGCCACTGAACTGGTTGATTTCTTTACAGACTTGACTACCACCACCCCTTAAATGAAGAAAATTAGGTTGCAAGAATTTAATGAATTTATTTGTCTCTGGTAAGGTTCATTTATTCATTCCATCAAAACCCAAACCATGATGTGATCTCTACTCTGAAGGAATTGACATTTTTAAAAATTTATTTATTTTTGTTTTTGAATGAATAAAGAAAAGGGAGAAGATAAGAAGAGGAGGAAAAGAGAGAGAAAGGGAAGGAGGGACAAAAATTAAGGTTTTAGTTTTGTCTTGGACGATTTTGACATGATGGTAGACAGAATGAAAACAGTCCCAGAGAAGATGTGAAATACGGGGTAGAGGAGTTGGAGTGATATCCTATAAATGAAATAAAAAGTCATGGATTCGTAAAACACAGGGTGAAGTTTAAGTCCTGGGAAAAGACATAGGGGTATCTTTTTGAGACAGTGGCAAGGATAGTTGTGAATACAGATAGATTCTGATTTTCAGGAGGAGGGCCAGAGTTTATGTCTTTTACTTGTCTGTGAGTTAGAAAGGCAGAGAGGGTTTCTGTTATGTGAAGGGTAGGTGCTACTTTATTTTGACACTACTGAATAACCACAAGTGGTTTCTTTGCAAGTCTCCTCCAACAATCCTGGCTTCCCACACGCATGTTCCTTCTCAAGGTGACCATTTCTCATCTCCTGTCTTTTTTATTTTATTTTATTTTTAAAAAACAATTTCTTTATTTATTTGACACACACACACACACACAGAGAGAGAGAGAGAGAGAGAGAGAAGACAAGCAGGGGGAGCGGAGAGGGAGAAGCAGATTTCCTGCGGATGCCTGATGCCAGGACTCCATCCCAGGACCCTGGGATCGCTACCTGAGCCAAAGGCAGACACTTGAAGACTGGGCCACCTACGTACTCCCTCCTTTTTAAAGAACTTACTCTGATTGTCTGAAAAATGCAGACTTTTCCTAAAGTCTTTCCATTCCTAATCACTTTTTGTAAACCAGCTCTCAGCACAAATAGTTCTGACAAACTTCCAGTTGCTGTCCTACATGGTTACATCTTTCTTTTAAAATTCTGTCAAATAAATTCAATTCACACTTAGCGTAGCTGCCAATTTCATAGTCACTGATCACGTGGTGTGTCAGACAAGAATATTCTCAGGTAGCTGCATATTTATTTAGAGCCAATTCTCTCCTTTCGATATTCTTTTCTCATTATACCATTATTTGCTTGGTATTCACTGCATTTTTATTTATGGTTTACCAAGACACTTGTTTCTTTGTTCTTTACTTTCAAAATGAGGTGTTAATAATTGATATTGTTATTGAATACAAGAAAGATATTTTACAAGTATTTTTTATTTGTAGTTGTTATAGCATATTTCATTATAAGGATACACCATAACCTTTTCCCAATTTTCCCTGTTATAAAGATCTTTGTATGTCTATTTTAGGATATTTGTCCAGTCTAGTAGGTTCAGTATTTTTTTTTCCAGTTGATTTTTGGAAAACTGTGTTCTTTCTTTAAGGGAAGTAATGGAAATATATATCTCCTTAGCCTATTTCCTTATTGCTTATAATCTTGTTCTCTCTTTCTTTAATGAAACTTGGAAAATATTTGCCATCTCAGGTGACATTAATATACTATTTTGTAGTTTTACTTTTTCAGAGTCCTATATTTAATATGTATGATCTGATTTGAGAGTAAGAGGTGTCCCTAGTAGTGAACTGGTTATTCTAAGACCACTTATTGAAGGGGCCATCATTTTTCTACTGATTTAAAATTATCATTAGCATGTACTAAATTTACTTATATAATATGTACAGATTCTTTTTCTGAACTTTAAAATATATTCTTTTGCTGGTTGTACACTGTTATTGTAACTTATAACAGGTTGGGAGGGCAAAGTTCCATCACTACTCTTATTGAAAAAAAATACTTGGTTATTTTAGTGCTTTTACCCTCCCATATAAGGTTTATGATCATTTTGTGAAGTTTTATAAAATGTATTTTGTAAAATATAAAATATATTGCTTAGTGGTTCTGTTTTATGTTCAGTTATGTTTCTAGCTTAATCAGAGGCAAACTTCATTTTTCACCAAATTTAATTTTTACATTTAGGAATAGAACATGTTTTTCTTTTTAGAAAATTTCCCCTTAAATGTAAATCTTATTTGTTTTCAGATGATAATAACAATACCCACTCATTGTAGAGAACATAGAAAAACACAAATAGCCATTTCTTTTCCTCCTTGTTTTTTTTTTTTTAAGATTTTATTTATTTATTTGAGAGAGAGAATGAGAGAGAGAGAGAGAGCATGAGAAGAGGGAGGGTCAGAGGGAGAAGCAGACTCCCTGCCAAGCAGGGAGCCCAATGCAGGACTTGATCCTGGAACTCCAGGATCATGACCCGAACTGAAGGCAGTTGCTCAATCAACTGAGCCACCCAGGCACCCTCCTCCTTGTTTTTGAAACTCAGGTAGGGAGTTGAGCTAATTATACTCATGACTGAGCTAACTGTACATTGCTGGTTCATGGAACACTCCTCTAAAAGTCAGATAAAGCTAACTGCTGAAACAAACAACCCCAAATGTCAGAAGCTCAATCCAGTAGAAGTTTACATATTGCTTGTTTCCATTTTGGTTCAGGTAGGGAACTCTGCTCCATCTGCTCATTCAGGGATCCAGGCTCCTTCCTTAGTGTGACACCCTCCCCGTCCTATCTTCTTGCAAGCCGTGTTAGATGCTCCTGGCATAGTCTGTGCAGAGCTTTAATGTATAATTAATGTATCTGGACTTATTTCCCTATCAGACTGTATCCTTTAAGAAGATTATGCATTTTATTCATTTTTATAACCCCAATACCATGCATGTCAATGGCTGTGATTTTCAAAAATACTTGTAAAATCACAGTGTAAAAAATATAAATTCTTACAGAAAAGACTAGAAAGAAGTGCATCAAAATGGATTTGTATTTTTACATTTAGCACATGTTACTCTTATAGTAATAAAGACAACTAATAAATTACTCTGAAAAGAAACAAGTGAATTCTTGAAATTTTTTTCATTGTTCCTTCTAATAGTTTTATCTGCTTCTCTTTGGTATTGATAGTAGTTTCTACACATATAGTTAGAGTTCATGCTCTATTTCTGTTTTGTAAAGGAAGACTTTTATTTCTTTTTAAAAGATTTATTTATTTATTAGAGAGGGAGAGTAAGCAGGGGAGGAGCAGAGGGAAAGGGAGAACAAGAGAATCCCAGGCAGACTCCCCAATGAGTGCAGAGACCCACATGGGGCTCAGTCTCATGGCCCTGAGATCCTGATTTGAACTGCAACCAAGAGTCAGATGCTCACCTGATTAAATCACCCAGGTTTCCCTAGAGGAAGGCTTTTATAAACCAGTAGAACTCTTACTGAACTGTATAGAAAGTAGAAAATTTCCTTAAAACAAAAACATTACACTATTTTAAGAAAAACAATTATATAAAGCATAAACTCTACTTTTGTAGAAAAATCAGGAATTTAGACACATCATCTTTTTTTAACAGTACTTTTGTTAACTGACAGTTTTTCCTTTTATTAATGTTTAGAAAAGTTATTTAGATTTTTAACCCTCTGTGATCTGAAATAGCTCTTTGCTTTTTTAGTGGTTCTAGAGAAACATTCTTTAGCAATTTTCAGAAATAAGTAAGTGAAACATATCTTAGAAATTGATATAATTTCATTTTAAATTTATTTCAGATTCAACAGAATTCAGCTTTGTTTATTTTCAGGTTTAAATCATTTTATCTTGAGACTATACCTGAGAATATGGTCTTCTTCCCCATCTTCCTGCCTTAGACCCGCAATGACTGCTCTCTTCCTAGACTTAGAAAGAATCAAGAACTCAGACATCTGTTAAAATGACCACAGTGTACTTTATTTAATGATTTTGGTACCTTGTGTTGCAATAAAATAAAAAAAAAATCTACAAAATCCAAATATATAAAATTTCAAGTTTTTTTTTAAAGTTTTACAAGAAAAAATCATGTAACCAAGGAAATTTGTTCATTATGAAGCACTACTTTCCACTTCATTTCATCACAAATTGCAACTTACTTAACAGACCAAAATAACTATGGTATTATAGTACATCAAATACTCCACACACTGTGCTTTCAACTAGAGCACATGGGACCATGGCCTGAGACGGCGGCCTCCAGCCAATAAAGACACTCTTACAATCTGAACGCTAAAGGAATGTTTGGATACATGGAGTTTGAATATATATATTTACAGGAAAGAAAAAAATTAATAACTAGTTTAATTCTTCATTTCAAATAAAATTCCAAATACATTTGTACAATGTTTACAAAGTAAAAGCACAAGAAATGCCAAGGTTATCATTCGGGTCCAGGCACTGTGCTCGTACTGGGGGAAATGTCTACACCGTTCCCTAAACACACACGTTCGGTCTCTCAGACCTTCTGGAATGGTCATGGGAGAGAGAAGCACAGGAATGGCAATTTTGCACAATCAGAATGTCATGCAGAGTTGAAAACAGGGAACTGAGAAATGATTGGTCCATTCTCTTGTTTGATGTTCATCTGCCACCTGTTACATTTTCTTTTCAGAGATAGATTTAGAACAAACAAAAAAAATTGAACAGGGAGAGGAGCACAAAATTTTTAAGGCAAATTAAGCAAATATAGAGCAGCTTCTCTTCGTGTTACGTGGAAACGAGATTTTACCCCAATCGAACTTAGAAACAAACAAAATTAAGAACAACCTCCTGAGGTTGGGTTTCTTATATCATATACAAATTTTTGAAAATTGCTTTGCACCAAGTATCCTTTTGAAATTTTAAATGAAAAACTTATTGGTTACAAAGTGCATGATTTCATATTTCTAAATAAAAGAACGGTAGCTGAGGTAGTTAGATGTGAAAATTAGTTACTTAAAATAACTGCAGAATGAAGAACAAATGTCAGTAGCAAAAATCCTTGCCATTTGGAAGCAGTTTTATATTGTGCAATGGTTTAATGCTGAGCAAAATGCTCTTTTTTTTTTTTTTAAACTAGATGTTATTAATGAAATCAGAATATTAAGTAGTATTTGTTTCCAATTTGCTAGGTAAGGTGTCACTACAGACCAAGTCTGTATTCCTGGTAGTTTTGTTTGTGACTCATGTTTTCACCATTTCTGCATTGAAGCTATAACATAAAATGGCATTACTTATCATTACTAGAATCTTCTGATCTAAACTGTAAAAAGAATTCAATAAAAACCAAGGAAAGAACCAACAGGAAAGATGATGTTGCTCATGCTTTACAACGTTTGTTTGTTTGTTTGTCTTAGCCCTAAATTCCATGTACTATTTGGTTTCAAAGGTGTGGTAACCTCTGGCTCCTTGGTTGCCCTCCTTGCTCTGAGAATGGGAAAAATCCAATTTGCATGTCTTACATCATCTTGTTTTCCGGGCTACTGAGCTGTCTGGTAACTGAGAAGAAAAGCAGAGACAGTTTAATAGAGGCAAGGTTCTTACCCAAGTCCCCTCTCCTCCTGCCACCTTCACTAAAGAGAAGCTTCAGGTGAGACATTCAGTAAATAATTTGCTGAAAACATTTTTTAGCTATCTCATACCATCTAGATATGAAAGGAGCTTGGTGATAATAATATACCAGGGATAAGAGTGGGTATAAATAAGTTGGCAGGCATTACTTTGGAGCAAAAGAGAATTTTCTATGTGTTTTCTGCCACATGTTATGAGATAGAATTAATTAAAAGTAATAAAAGTTGACAACTGCATTTATGAAGCATCACATACATGATAATTACATATTGGTTGGTCCATGGCAGTATAGTCACATGTATCTTTGCTAAAAATTTGTTTCCTTATTAAGTCTACTATTTTCAGGGAAGACTGGCCAGTTTCATGTGGGCTTTCCAGACTTAAGGGTCAATATAGGGGGCTCAAATTTCCCTTTTCCCAGTAATTAGATGTATAGTTTCTGTCTAATAGCATGTTGTCTCCACCTGTTTTTTCATCTCTTTGGTGAATAATTTCATTTCTATCATTTCAAAGAGCTGTTCAGTTCTACTACTTTTAGACTCTGTTTTGTGCCGTTGTTGTAAAACCTCCCAATTATGAGTTATCCCCACTGCACCTGGCCAACCCCCCTCAGAGGCTGCCACACCTCTTCTTATTTGCATACCCCTGAATCTAGTGCAGTTAACTTCAGTTTTCTTGCACAAAAATAATAGAAAGACATGTATATTTCCCTTTGAAAACAAGGATATTCTGCTGCACTTTTGGTTTGAAAAATATTGATGCTTGGGACTGGGAAAAAAGATCAGAGAAATTCAAATAATCTTGACTCACTATTCTCATATTTTGAGTCTGAAAAATGGTATTTATCTTAAGTCTGATGTGGCAACATAAACATTTTTTTAATGGATCAGATAATTGCCTAGGTTAAATTCATGCTTCAGAAAATTTAATTCCATGCATTAGAAATGTTTCACCAATCTGAAATTTTAAGCTATATACCAGAAACTAGATTTTAGAATCCAGAAGAGATTATGTTGAATGTGTACGTTATGTTATCTCCAGGCACAACATGATTTTAAACCCACTTAACAAGATAAACTTTCTGAAACCTTAGTTCATATTTTTAAAAGCATGCATTTTTTTTTGGCAAAAGAATATAATTATTAACTAAGGGCACAATGACAATATTTATGTACATAACTTTCTCCTGTGAAGTCACATCTTTCAAACACTACCTGAATGGTTAGTATAGTTCCATGATTGTATTCCTACTTTACAATATTGCCTCCATGACTCAAAAATGACAAATATTTATAACCCCAAATTATGTTATTTAGCACTAGTTCTTACCAGGACTAAATATTTAAGTAAGAAAAAGCATTTACTTTTGGGAGAAGTTGTATAGGATTTTCCCTATGGTTGTTTTCCCACCATCTCCTTTGTTCTATAGTTGTACACTCAGATCTATGCATGTGTAAGTATACTTGTAAATCACTATATAGAAGCCCTTGTGTAAACACTTCTCTGAAAAATTTAAAATTTATTTATAATCTGAAAATAAACCAACTCAGAAGTTCCAGGAAGAAATAAGGCTTCACATTCTTTTATTGGGTTGCAAAGGGAGAGATGTACCATCTTAGGGATGAAAAAGAATGTCACCGTAAACAACAAAATCTAATCCCAATAATATCTATTAAAAATGTTCCCTCCTGGTAGCGGATTCCAGAACACCCCTTGGCAATCATTAGTCCTGAACTCAGGTATTGTGCAGGCATTCTGGAAAATGCAAGTTGGGATCAGGCATGTGAATCAGGGATTAGGCATCAGAAGGAGCCCAGTCCTCTGGATATATTTAATAAATATTTAGCAAAATGCAGTTTGGCTAAGAGGAAAATTGCCATTCTATATGAAGCTTCTCAATGTTTGTATGAAAGGAGTTCCTTTTTCTCATTAAAAAGCTGATAATTAAAAAAAATATATATAGACCTTTGAAGAAAAGGTTTCACTTCTGTGAAGTGACCATGAATAATCATACTCTCTGCCTTGGTGACTTATTGCTGTCGTGTTGCTAGACTGTCTCCACCCCCCCACCCCACAGCCTTTTCAGGGCTGCACACAGGCCTCCTTTGTGCTGATGCTAGTTGTCAAGTGTCAAAGCACTTTATCAACTTAGTTCATCTTCACAACACCACTATGAGGTAGGTAGATAAAGATTCTCTCTCTTTTACATATGGAACAAAAGAGGCTGAAGAGGAGTTTCTGAGGCTGAAGTGACCAACCAGGAATGAGGACTCCAGTGACTCAGCTTCCAGGCCCCTGTGTTTCCACTGGTGGACCAGGGCCCCTCCATGTTCTTGTCTCCAGAAAGGAACAGACTTCATAGTGTAAAAGGATACTGCTTCAGAGAATATATTTCAGTATATTTAAAAAAGTCATTATATTCAACACAGGGATTTTTAGCTTTCTACTAAACCATTAATTCTATTCAATTACTACATAATAAAAGATAACTGAAACAAAGTGCTTGATGTTTTTGTAGTTGCCAACTGATGGTTCCCTCTTCATTGCCAGCTGGCTGAAACATTGAACTAAATATCCTGTCGGTAACATGAAGGTACAAAGATTTCTAAGAGGATTGAGTGAAGTACAAATCTCAAGGAAAAAGGAAAGCGGAGCCAAATCAGGTTGGTATGTACATCTGTGACAGGAACTAGCAGCTCTCTTGGCCTGGAAGGCTTTCACAGGTGTGGGACTAGCAAACCGTCCAAAGGAGCATCCAAAGAGCACCCAAAGGAGCATGGACAAAACACAGCGCAGAGCAGTGACACCTAGCGGCCGGAAGCCCTTGCTACACAAGGTGGAGCACCCATTTTGATTTCAGGGAAACTTCTGCAACTAATGGGAGGAGGGAGCCAACAAGGGTGAGGACAACTTACCCCATGAAGTCATTCTAAGTTGGCGCGGAAATGGAGAATTTGACACAATCAAAACACTACCTAAGAATGGACAAAACAAATATTTAGATTTTCTCCGGAAATCCTCTCATGACCTTTGCATAGCTGCATACCTTCTGTGTGCCTGCTTACAGTTAATGCCTCAGAGTGAGTTCTGCAGCATAAGCTCACAGAAAATAAAATCAGTCTGAATGACTTGCCTGCGTTTCTCTCCGGCTTCAGAACAGTAAATGGGGTAAGCACACGATTTGAGGAAATACACTCACCAATCCAGAGCCCAATCAGATGAAACAAGGAAGAAAATGTCCACAGATAATCACAAATACAAGAGTCGCGTGACTATCGCAACCTCCTTCTTTCCGGAAAGTGAACTTCCCTTTGATGACATTTTCTCTTTTCCATGATTACAAAGGAAACACTAAGGTTCCAATATGTATAACCAGAGAGTCCTTGACAATCAAAAGGACATCAACAAACCAAACAACAACAACAAAAATAAAACCAAAAAACGCTTTTACTTCTATCAACACCAAAACATGCACCATAAAATAACTGCATTGAGACATTTACATTATTTTTCTGCTTGAAAGATATAATCCTTAAAATGAAAACTTCCTATTTGAAGAATAAAAAGTTAACAAACTTGCATTTCTCCTGAACAGTTCTGTCAAGTAGACTTTGGGAACAATGAAGATTATGTGAAGAACAGGGGGCAATTATAGAATGAGAAAGGATGGAAAGGAACGGAATAAAAAGTTTCCTTGGCAGGAAGAAGCAGAGTGGCAGGCCTCCAAAACAGTCTTTCTGAAGGAGGTCTGTGCCATAATCACATCTAAATACCCCTGGGACAACCTCCCAAACCTCTTCCATTCACGTGTTTGCCAAAAGTAAATAAAAATCAAATAGCATTTGCTCTGCATTATTTATTCCTCTTTGCACAACAAAGAGATTTTGAGCAGCAGAATATCACCAGCAATAGATTACTGCACGAGAAAGTTAAATCTCATTACCTACAACACCTGAGCATTTTCTGTCTATCTAGACAACACCAGACAACCAGATGAAAAATTCTATCATTCAAACACATGGATTTTCCTAAGTATTCAAATGTTTGATGTCACAAAGACCAAATTTACTGCTTGAGTGACTTACTTCTTCACTTTTCATTGGATATTTGCTTTCATGTGTACAGTCTTTATTTTTTAACAATGCCATAGTGTCTACTTCAGTTTAGTGAAGATGGTTCAGCGATCATTTGGAAAATTCAGATGTTGAAAGCCCTAAGTAAAAAGAAACTTACTCATGAGAAAAGAGAAAAAAATCAGAGCTTTAGGGCTATCAGCACTCTAGTGGTTTCGTGGATGGTGAAAAATTACTCAACTGTCCACTTTTTTTTTTTTCACTTCCATTATTCTAAAGATCATTCTCAAAAAATTATTTTTTTCCAAATTGGGGATAGATACACAGACCTAGGACATGTAAACCTGGTTTAGTGAATTTGAACACAGAGGCTATCATGATGTCATGATATATTTACAATGGGATGATGTGTAAGGCCATAGTAACCCTGAATCTGGTTGCTGTTGAAAAGGAGGGCTAATTCAGTGGTTCATGTTCTACAAGCAAGAATACTTACGATACCTTTAAATATCTCATCTTGTAGTCCATCAGAAGTTCTTGGCATGCAGAGCTAGCTAGCAGCATAGGGGCCAATGACCAAGGAGAGCTGTTTTCTTAAAGACAGAGTTAGTCTCAGACATGAAGGCCCTGATATCTTCTCTGTCTTCTGCCTTGGCCCTTCATATATGGATGTATCTATCCTCATAGTTAGGGAACGGCAGGGGCTACTTTGAACCTCTGCTCTATAAAAAGGCAGATATTCCTGATGAGCAACTGGTAGACATCCTCTTCAATCACCTTCTGTCCCAACACAGCTTATAGCCTCTCACTCATGAGCCGTGCTTAAGAGGATTGTTTATTGCCCCTGCGTCCCCACAGTCAACCAGCTCATTGTATGTTACAGAGTGTCTTTGTGCCCATTTTGGCTTTGGAGTTCAGGAAATTAAATTTTTCTTCAACTTATTAGTTTTCATTGCCTTGCAATTGAAAATAAATTACATGGTAGTAGGCCAGTTTTTGCCATTAAATTTCAGTGCTGGTGCCAAGAGTTAGTTCTGAAAAATGACTTTGACAGAATAGAGTATGCAGCACAATACTGACACTTCTAACTGGGACTACCATTCAGTAGCTCTCAAATCACTAAGATGGTCACTTAGCAAGGAGAAACGTCTTTGAAACCCAAGCAAAAGGATCCCTGCTTCTTTTCTAAAATTTTTCTGCTAGGTTGCTCTTTGGATAACCCTGATGACTTTCACTCATTGATCTAGGGTTCACTCCTGAAATTGTTCTACTAGAAGGTTAGACAGAAACTTTATAAAAACATAGGGCAGCCTGATACTTGCAAACTCTGAGACAATGATGTGAAAGTATATTCATTCTTATCTTGCAACTCAAATCTTTCTTGGAAAACAGAGAAGCAAGTGGGAAAGAACCATGATTTTTTCAAATTATGAGACTATTAGTTTACTTTGAAATGAACATTTAGGCAATAAGAATCTCTACTTGATCTCAGAGTTTGTAACTGATGTTTGGTCAGGACTCAGAAACAACAGGAGGGCCAATACTGTAAACTTAGGTACCTCAGTTTGAAACAGGCAATGTCACCACCCAATTGTAGAAGGTTAATTGCAGGAAGGTGGGAATCAAATTACTTAACAGTTACATCCGTGCAGATTTTACCTCTGAAATGGAATTACAGATTCAATTTTCATAAATTTGTTATTACAATGCTGACAACAGTACTCTCAAGAAACCAAGTGAGGGCAGCCACGGTACTCAGACAGATCAATCATTAAAGAGATAACAATGACTTTTTTTTTTTTTTTTCATTTCCAAACAAGTAGAGTTGTATTCATTTAAGGATTCTCCATGACCCAGAACCTATTCTCTGAGCTATGCAAGCCCCAGGAATCCATTGACACTTTTTTTCTTTCAAAGCAGCGCTTACTGTCAAAAACAAATGAAGTAGATGAATATTCATTGCATGAATGATGAGGAAGCAGGTAGCACGAATTCATTAGTGCTCTACTTCACAGAGGTCTTTCTCTTCAGGCCTGGGTACAGCTCAGCACGGAACGAGGGCTCCTTCCCACTAACTGATTAATTTTCCCTCGCGGTAGCTTGGCTACAATATTACAAGTCAAGAATTTGCAAGATTAAAGGGTCTGTTGCATTAATTAACGCAAATCACCTTCAGTAAAGCTTGACAAGTTCCAAGATGTTTCTGTAAAAAAAAGAAGGGAATCGATACCATCAGCAACATACATCTTTGTGACAGTCGAGCTCACATTTCTGAGTGACTGGCTTGTCCCCGTTCCCTTTCCTCGTGGCACTAGAGAGATTTATTCCTCTTCCCAGGGCACAAGCCTCTGATTCAGACCAAGGCAAAGGCTACACTCCAGGATTTCAGAATATATTTCAGCGATCCATTTCCTTTTCTATGTACAATACATTAGAAAGGTTAATAAGGAAAGTTGAATATTTGAGTTCTTTGAAAGAGGGATATAAAACGACAATTCTTTGACTAGCCGACAAATCTCCTTTGGTTACAGGATGGTGTGCTCTTGCTCCCAGTTTCAATAGAATAAGAACTCACAGTGGGGCCCACAGAAAGACCAGGTCAAAGGTTAATTGCTAACTTAACGGAACAGAACCCGACTCACTCATTTTCCAGAATCACAATGGACTGAAATGCTGATGTCAATTAAGACAACGTTTTACTGGTTTGTAATCAAAATAGGAATTTCACACAATGATAGAAACCTGAACTATATTTTCAATCCACTCGGGGGTGATGTAGAACTTACTGATAAATGGATTAATTTGGAATAATAAGAGTGTTGAGTTGATACAACCCCATATCAGAATGCCACTAGAACAGTTAACTTAAATTAGCTCAAACACAACATCTCCATTTGTTAATATTTGTAGCACTTAAATGAAATAAGAATTTGATTAATTCCATTTTAATGCAAATCAAGCAGAGAGAGGAGAGGGCCACTAGCTTCATCTGATAGATGGAAGTATAATAAAAACATGAAACTTTACATTTTTTGAAATTCTAATAACAGAGTTAGGTGACAGGTTTTAATAAGAACATAAGAAAACATTTTGTGTTGGTACTAGGCTGGTAATATTTACTTATCAAATTGATTAATTAGTTTTGACATTGATCTGTTTTATTATTATGATCTTTGCTCTGCAAACATCATATCAACAACTGTACTCTTCTTGGCTAGTGCAATGGCTAAAATAGCAGTAATCACAGTAATGAACTACTTATAGTGGCTTGAACTTAGAAGCCATGCCTCACACTTCCCACCGTTATTACACCAACTGTTATATTGAGGCTTAACAGGACTCACCAAGGAATTCTTTGAATTATTATGCCTTATACAAATTTATCTTTTTTTTTCTCTTTCCTTTTACTCCTTAGAGAACCTTTGGGTTTATGCATTCCCTGATCAGAATTATTTCACTTGGAGCAAATTAGTTATGCAAGTTAATAGTTACCTTGAAGCAATATACTTCCTGCATCTGTGGGGAGCCAACCACCTGGCCATATTGCAGGGAGAGACATGGTTGCGTATGTCAGGATGGTTAATGAGGTGAGTCTGGCTGTCCTGACTTCTGAATGTAATAGGCACAGTGTCGCTCTCCTGGGCATGGGAAGCATGGCTTTAGACCAACCTCTCAGGTTGCAGTAATGGAGGCTTAGTTCTGAAAATGTGTTATTCCTAAATAACTACTATGCTGGAAATATAGCATAGGTGCTAATGAAGGGTATTTCTCTGGAAGATCAGAGAAGTAGCCTATTAGAAAAGTCTTCAGACTCTTCCTCATTTCATGCCTCTTGTTAAAAGGAATATCTCCAAAGATTATTCAGTTATGATTGCTTCGAGTCAAGTGCTGTGTGCCAAAAAAGTATTTCAATTTCTTTTTGTTGCTTTGGGACCTTGATTTAAAAATGTCTAGTATTGAAGAGACATAAAAATAAATCATAAAATTACTTTTCTCTTTATAGACAGTCAACCATTGTCATCTTATCTTTATATGTATATCATGATCTTATGTTTGTCATTGTGTGTGGCCATTGTTTATTATGAAGCTTCCATAATATAATATTAGAAAAGCTATGTTACTTTTTTGCTCTAGTATGGAATTAAATGTAGATATTAAAAATAGAAGCTGTGTAATAGAGCAAAAGGAGTTGAAGTCTGAAGACTCTATTCTGCTACTAATAATCAAGGTAGAAGTGAGAGACTCTTTCTGCACTTGGCTGTGTTTTGCCTGGCAGTGTTAGTCCTGTGGGTGATGCTTACGGAACAGATGAGTGAAGGAATCCTGATTACAAAAACTACCTGTTCTCTTTGGATCTTGGTAGTCTTATCCATAAAAGAATGTGTTGAAGTAACACTTAGATCTCTTTTAGATGCTACTGTCTATAAAAATTAGTAACTTCTAATTCAACTTATCTTCATCAAGATCTGCTTAAATCTTATCAAAGTAGGAAGAGAGATTTTGTATTTTTCATACATTAAAGTCAGACTGATCACTGTATATTTTTCTAATATAAACACCAAGGTTGAGAAAATTTGGGGTTTATTACTGGCTATTTGTTTAGAAACAATTCATTCAACATCACACACAACTTTCTATACAATGTCATCAAATGGGTTTTGATTGTCATCCTGTAGAACTCAGACATATTACATCAAAAGTGAGCTGGGAAAGGACACATCAGTCATTTTATAATCAATTCGACAAATATTTGGTAAATGTTTGCTTTATTCTTTACACCTAACCTTTCAATCTTAGCTAAGATTCCTCAATTTATATGATGGGTCAAGCTAATGGTATAATAATCCTTTTAAATATTAAATTTTATGAACTGCAAGACATAAAATTTAGAGAAAAATCATAGCAATGGGATAGAATAATGTCACTTCAAATGTTTGTTCATCTATCTTTCCTCCCTCCTCCCTGCCTTCCTTCCTCTATCTCTTTCTCTGTCTCTCTCTCCGTCCCAGCGTCTAAGTAAGTACTGGAATTTGGTTATTTTTCCATGTGCCTGACTGGATGCCAGTATAGCACATGAATAGAATACAAGAGAAGAACCATCTGGCTAATTTATATTTATCTCTTACTTGAGTGTAAATTAGGGCCATGGAGGAGGTCAGTTGTCCAGAATGGAAGGATAGCACGTATCTACCTACTGTGAATTAGGGAGTGGCAGTAAAATTCAATTACAAGTGATAGCAATTTCCATTTCTCATCACTGATTTTTATTTTTAACTTTTCATCTCGGAAGACATATTTGACTTTAAATGCAATTTGCTCTGGAAAATTTCATCATCAGACCATGATTTTATTTCTCCTGAAAACTTGCCAAATCAGAAATTGATGTTGGTGGGAAAATATTCCTGGGTCTTCTAGAAAAATTAGCAGTTGTTAAAAGTTGTTATAAGTTGTGTTCAATTCTCAGCTCCACTATTTCCTCGTTGTGGAACCTCTGGCGATTTGTTTAGCATCTCTGAGATTAGGTTTTGTCATCTGTATGTGGTACTTAACTCATAGATGGTTGTGAGGACTCAAAGAGATCATATAGGTTAAGTTCTATAGCCCAGCACTGAGCATATGGTAAGTTCCTAGTCATGGTAAATTACCATCAATATGGGGAACTGAACTACAAGAAAATCTAAGGGTAAAAAAATAACCAAAGAAAAAATTTGAGTTTGTCAGTATTTTTGACATATTTGTCAGTATACTATTTGCGAGTAAAATATTTTAGCAAAACAATGAGGCATTTCAAGGACATGAAACCATTCCTTACTGAGCAGAACATAGACCACAAAAGTTGACTGGAGTTTTTTTCGTTTTGGGTTTAGATCACTGCATGCCACGTAACAAGAGTCTGATTTCTTTTCTTATGGGATCTAGAAAAAGGGCTTCAAATGGATGATCAAACAACATGATACCTTAAACACTCAAGGGAGCATTTCCGAACCCCTCATTTCTGTGGGCAAATGGCTGCTTGCCATTTCTTCCACTTGGCTTTCTGCTGTGAGCACAGAGGCTGTGTTCGAGCTAGCCTAATTGCTACAATTAACAAAATTAAATGGCTCATTGTGTTTTTATACAATTCCACCCACATTTTTGAGGAGTTTTCCTGTTGAATGAGTAATCCTACTGTTGAGACTATTGATTGCAGGCCCAAATGGAGTCTTTCTGTATGCCCATTTCTAGGATAGCAACTGGACCAGACATAGATCCAGAAAGAAAGCTCTGTGGTGGACAGTGAAGCCTGCTTGAGTGATCAGGGGAGATTCAACCCAACCTGAGATCACTTCACAGCCTGAGACAGGCCAGGGCCAGAGACTTGGAAATGGAGGTATGGTGCAGGGGGTGAGTAGGCGGTAAAAGGAAATGGTCCTTCCTCAGCCATGTTGAAATGCCTTAGCTTCAGATGGGGAAGAAGGGTGTTATGAGTCACAAGCTGGCTAGAAGTAATAATTTTGATTGTTTTAGAAGTGACACTGGACTGTTGAAGATAAATGAACATGAGTTGATCTGCATCCATCACTGAGTTTATAGGAACAACTACCTCAGATCAGCTGTGTTTTAACCATGGACTTCAAGCATCCTCTGAGCTCTATTTCTGAAAGACAGTCTGAGCTATTTTTAAAAAGGCTTTAAGGAATTCTCCTTAGAAACATAAAAATGCAGACATCTCATCCAAACTTTATATAGAAACAGTAATGGCTAATGGCAAAGATGTATGCAAGTGCAGGGGAGCATATATTTAGTCTAGAAAATGGTTCATTAAAAAAAAAATGGATCCTTGTCTAAACAGTGTGGGAGAACCTATTCCACTCAATGGCATTTGGTACACTGAAAGGCGAACATGTAGCCTTACACAATCCTGCTAAGAACACAAGAGTTTTTCTTGGCTCGATTCAACCAGTTGGAAGAAACCGAAATGATTCAAAACTATCCTATTCAACTGTTTAAAAGATGAAAATTTTAGGAGTGATTCAGGTTATTTAAGCTCAAAGTGCTAAGTTGCATCTAGGTATTTCCCATCTTATAAGTATGTGGATGTCTTATAGACATTGACTGTAAGCTTGGGCTGAAAAGGAGGAGAAAAAAGCTTTTCCACTTAAATTCTTGTGTCGGTAACATACCAGTTAATATGCATGGAAGGGCAGTATATACTTCATCTTTTTCATCTCTGTTCCTTTAGTTGTGTGTGTGTGTATATATATGTAAAATATACATGTGTATTATATATACATACATAACATATATGCATGTCACAATATTTTAAAAAACAGTCATTGAGATTTCAATGATTCCCATTCAATTTTAAGTGGTTAGTGCTATCACCCCATTTATTCATTGGGCAAACTAGATTGTGCATTTAGGAATTAAGCATACATATGTCATTATACATTTATCTTCGGGTTATCTTTGTATTTTATTGTGCTATTTTATTGTGTATTTTATTGTGCTAATACTTGAATTGCGTGTTCTTGCCAAGTCAGTAAGAAATCTATTTCATTTGCTGGGTTCGTGGCATTATCATAAGTGGATAGTAACTGAGTGTCTGCAAAGTCAGTGTTATCTAATGAGACAGCACATAGTTAAGTAGGACAATGTTAATGGCCAAGAGAATTTAAAGTACAGTCATTATGGGGGAACCAAACTTTGATTTACAAAGAAAAAAATTTTTTTCCTCCACACAAATACTTAAAAATCTCAGTATGGTTAAATATATATGTTCTTTAAGCTTAAATATGGTTTCATTTTAAAATGCTAATTTGAAAGTGAAAAAAAATGTTTAACATTTTCTGTCAGAAAATTTTATGGTCCTGTGCAAAAAGTGAGTGCTAACAGCAGGACCCTCTCCTCCCCCTCAGAGAATCCAAGTAGACTCAGGCATGGGAGGTTGGGTCCCACAGAGGAAGAATCCAGCATTTCCAATCTATATGTTAACCATAGCATGTTCTTTTTGGATTTTCCGGTTACTGTCTGTGAAGGGTTTCATAGCAGATTGAAAATGAAATCTCAGGAAGAACTAAAACACAAAGACAAAAATCAAACCTTGTTCCTTCGTATATTGACAATATCTTTTTAAATCCTAATACTTTAAACTCTCTGTTATCTGTGTACCTAGAAACTAATAACGGTTCTCATCACCACATCATCTGAGGACAATGAAGTGATTTTCTGAATCATGGAAAGAAGATTAGGTCACGATTTTCCTCAGAAGTAAATGTTCTTTTTGGTTCTTATAATCTTGAGAAAGTTTGGAATTTATGGTGGAAATGTCATTTCCTTAGCAAGAATTTTTGACTAACTGAAACACCAGTCTTCAAGTATGTTGGATAACAAAGTATTCACAGTATTTGGGAAATCACTGAGAAATGCAAACGTCTTAGACCCTCCTAACTGTATTCTTACCTCCAAGACAAAGCGCAGAACATTATTGTTTATTCATACAGCACTCATTTCCATTCTTCACATGTTAAATGAGGGATCAAATTGAGAAATAACTCAGGACTTACATGATTGAGGCATGGTGGGGCCTGCTAAGTTTGTGTTGATCGATCACTCTATCTGTAATCTGGTATTTACTCATGGAATCAAAGGTATAGTTCAACTGAGCCATTCAATTTCCAAAGATCATCAATTAAAAGTTTTCTTGGAAATAAGGAAGCTAATAACTCATGGTCCTGCACAAAAGTGAAGAATTTCTGCCAATATAATAATTTTTTTCCTTCTACAATGGGGGTGCAATGTTTTCACCAATTGCTGACAAGAAGAGCGTCTTCCTGGGCCTCTACTGGCGACTAGGTAATCTTTTCACATCCGAACAAGAGGTTATTATTTTTTAGTGGAAATCTTGCTTGGAGGATCAAATCATGGAGTACTAGGAAAATATGTCTACTGATAAAAAACAAAAAACAAAAAACAAAAAACAGCTATTTTTAAAATATTGCTCTGGGGCTTTGTACCAAAGGAAGTCATAGGTTGAGCCCTCTGCCATTTCCTGTGGATGTGACGGGGACAGCAGTCTCTATGACATACCCACTACAGCAGGTGGCTATTGAACATGACTAATTTAAGTGGATTGTACAGTCCAAATAACCGAATAATTAAGCTAAATGGACTTTTTCTCTTCTCTCCCTCATCATTTTTTTTTTTTTTTTTTTTTTTTTTAGTGACTTGACTAATAGTTAATATATAAGTTGGGTTAATATAAAACCAGGGAAGGAAGTTTAAGACATCTTCCACTGTGGTCAGATTTGTGAGAATGGATGGATGAAAGTAATCATTTATAGCTTTCACATCCTGGGAAACATTGGCCAGTCTTGACAAGCCCTTTCTAGTTAAGCTGATTCTCTTGTCACCTGATATTCTGATAGCACCCCTGGCCAGGTTCCTGGGGGCACCAACATTGCAAAATTGGGTGATCTTGCAAGACACAAGCGTTCTTAATGTGCTGAGGCAGGCTGACGAAATTTGTGGATCAGTTTCTGACATCCCAAGTAATTATGATGCTTAAAGTATTTTAAACAATTCCAGGTCTATAAAAAAAGTGATGATGCCTATATGTATACCCTATATTTTTATTACAAAAATATTGAAATAATCCATGAGTTATTCCACTCTGCACCAACTATAAAAAAATACTATCAAAGTTTGACCGGCACTTTTAATGCAACAAAAAGCACCATGACCGAGGACACTGGGAACAGAAAGCAGGGAACGTTTACTTGCTGTACGGAGGTATTTAAAACCCAGAAGTTTGTTGTAAGAGTGCGACTTTACAAATGGTTCAAATACAAATCTTAGCTGGATCTAGTGATAAGCCCTCAATCAGTTTGGAAGGTTTTCTCATAGCATATTCACTGCATTGTCTGCTTATACTTACTAAAAAGTGTCCCAAAGCCTCTAAAAGACACATCACTTTGACCTTGGATTGGGGGGGTTAGTCTGTACACAATGGGGAATGTGATGGTGTGCTCTCACGTCCATGTTTGGGGGGCTCATGCCGCTCGTTCTTCGGTGTTTGGGACTTCCACGTCAGTCCTGTGGTTGGATGCTATTTGGCACTAGGAGGGTGTGGCATGGCATGCTCCGTAGCCGTCACACAGAGCCACGCTTTTCTGTGTCTCGAAACACCCAGTTCAGCATGTTTCTCTCCTGCCGCTCTGCACCTCCTTGCCCTGGTGAACTGCGGCAGGCTGGGAAGTCAGATGCTCGTTTTTGCCTTGTTTCCCTGCTTCCTCTTCATGTACTTATTAAATTTTTGCAACTGAATACTGAACCATGATTTTCATTTAATTTACATCATGAAATCACTGAGCTCCTTGGTCTTGTCGAAAGCCATAGATGTGCTGCATAGGATTTCTGTCAGAAAGGATGTTCTCGACTGAAATTTAAAATAAAAAACAAATCCTGAAATGTGTTGAAAATGAACCATTCCATTGATTTGAATACATATGTAAACGACAGTTGAGTTTGCTGTCCGTGGTAGGATTTGAACGCATGGTAGTGGTTTCCAAATGAGAATGGTCTATGAAATTCTTTTCTAAGTAGTACTATTTTTTGTTTTGTTTTGTGTTTTTCTGGAGTCTTGAAGGATATATTCTCTCTCTCTTTGTTTTTATATTCAGAATCAGAGCTTTGCATCTAGAAAAGAAATCATCTAAGCTATTTTGACAGAGGACTGGTGCCGTGTGTGTTAGCATGTGTGTGTATGTGTGCATGTGTGTATGTGATTGAGTATATTTTTATGCAAAGATCAGTTAACTCCATCAAAACACCCTATTGATTGGAGGCAATGTTTTCCGTGCTCATAGTACCCTCTGGTGGACACGCTAAAAGTGGGCAGGAGGGGCTGGTAGCAACAAGGAGTCCTACTGAGCAGGCACGGTTCGGTTCGGTTCTTTCCCTTCAGCTGCTCTTTTGAAAGGAGGCCAGCAGCAGGCGGTCAGCTGACGGAGGGTCCGACGAAGCACATTACAGCCCGTTGCCCTATTCTAGGACAGTTTCATTATTGCCACGGCCCTGCTGTTACCCCTTCACTGGAGGTTGTGGCTCCTCCGAGGCCTTCTATTTTATAAAGTGGTTTCATACTCCAACCGCTCCTGAATAAGGGCATCATCTTTGTACTGCAGCCTTGGAGGAGACGGGGAACATTCAAAGGCTAGAATGGCCTTTCGAAGGCTTCGGTCCAAAACGTGTCTTTCCCACGCAGGGTACCTATTCCTGAACAGGTCAATTTTAATGACAGATTCTTCAATCCGTGGTGGGCGAGAGGATGGTGTGGACGGGGCAGTGGGCCTCACCTGAAAGACAGGGACGCACCCATCCCGCTCTGCGAATTTCTGGTCGCGGTCGCTGGCGACGCTGCGGTTGTTGGAGATGGACCGGAGTGTGCTCGTGGCCACTTCTGGAGGCAGAGTGAAGGCAGCGACTGGGTCCTCACAAGCACAACTTGGTGACTGCCCGAATCGGGGTCCATTGGGGTGAAAGAAGGCATAGTACATCAGCATAAAAACGACGCCAGTTAAAAAGCTGCTGAATACCACACACAGCGCTGGGATGGCAAACGCATCTGCAATCTGGGGAGCCTTGTAGAGGTACCAGAGGGCACTCAAGGCTGTATTTTCCAAGAGGATCACAAAATAGTAAATGAAGAGCCTGCAGCGTGTCCTGCCTTCCTTGACATTGAACCAGCTGAAGATGTAGATGATCCCCACCACCATGTCGAACACAATCTCTTCCCATTTGGTGATGCAGAATTCTGTCTCACAGTGGACGATCCAGAAGGTCATGATGCACCAGTGGAGGACGATGAAGATCCCAAAGTACAGCTGGAAAACCGAGGCAAAGAGGGCGAAGGTGATGACTCTGGCGGCAATGGTAAAGAAGTGCCAGCAGAACTGGATGACAACCGCCATGTAGCTGATAGGCTTCTTGTCATCTCGAGAGTCCCGGAGGGCCTTCTGGTAGGAGGCCAAGGCCCAAGCCAAAGACACAAGGGAGGCTGCTGCTGTGAAACCTACAAAGGCAAAAAGGAAGACATTCTGTCAAAAGTGAGATGCAGTACTGTCCCCTGAAAATAAGGCACGTGGTACTGGGGGCTTGGGACAGGCTAGCTGTGACCTCAGCAAAGCTCTTTATTTCTCGGAGTTCTATCTCAGATGGGGTTCCTAGTGTCTGTCCTCTGTGGGCCCAACCATATGGAGAAGTCATAACATTAAGTGGGAATGCTGCTCATAACACACATGGGGGTGTGGGATCAGGAAAGCAGGTGGGGGCTGAACTTTCTGTGTATATGGTGGAAATAGATAAACTTAGCAGGTGGTTTTGTGGAATTTGAAAACGACCATGAACTGGAGGTTGACACACTGGGTTGCTCTGTCAACTCTGTATGACGTTGGACAGTCGTTTAAACTGGTGTCCTCATTTAGAATGGGGATGTTGTGCAAGGTTCCTGACAGCTTTGAGATTCTATGGATGAAAGAGATAAATAATCACCAGAAACATGAGGGGCTAGCTGGTTTACCTTTCTGCTTCTAAACAAGAATAAATGCACTTCATTCACAAGAGAAAGTTTATTCTTCTTACAAATAAGAACAGGAGGCCATAAAACCTCCTTGGCGATGTTTCTTGTCTTACCTGGGATGTAGTTTGTCCTGCTATAATCTGAACATAATTCTTCCTGCAGCTTTTGTCTGTTCCTTACTGCTCTTCCCTTAGAAGAAGGTCTGTCTGCACCATCACTCACCACTTACTCTTTTGTAGGGGAAGATTGTACTTCTAGAGAAGTGTGTTTACAAATTTTGGGAAAGTAACTTTTATTAATTCCCTCCACTTTTCCTCCCTCTGTGGTGTCTGAAGCATCACTTGGTTGGTCCAGACATGGACTTGGTTTACCTGAAAACACACTGGCCTCCTTTGGGAGAGAGCTCGTATGGAGAATTCACTTTGCCACAGAAACATTAATCAATCTGCATACTACGCAATATGCTGTGACAAGACTTATCAAGACTAAGAATAGGTTTTATGTTTTAAGGTCCAGCTGGTTTTCCTCCACAGATACTAATCATAACCAGGCCACATTCTAGTCTTTGGAAGAGAAGGGAAAAAGTAGAGGGAGGATTGCCAAGAACTTGTGGTGGAACTGGTACTTTGCTTTTATATTTTGATAGAGAAAATCTGTTGTCTATGATCCTTGAAAAATGAATTGGAAAAAAAAAATTACTCTTGTGGGAACGAGGCACACTAATTGATGGAAAAAACAGTCAACCTCAACAATCATTTCTTACACATTCTCCTTGAGTGAGGTGAACTCCAAAAGACAATATTGACAAGAAAATATTTTCCAATGGCCACTTCTCATTTCCACCCCCAATCAAGCTAGCAGAATGCACACATCTTACTCTGGATCTTTCTGGCCAACACAAAAGTCTTCCATTATCATAATTCTCTAGTGGTTATGGCAATATTTTAAGTCAGTTAGAGATCAGGACACAAAGGAATTTTTGATAATATAATTTCTTTTCTTTTTCTTGTGCTTAAAATATTTCTCTCTTTTGTTGTTGTTGTTATTTTTAATGGTAATATAATTTCTATGGGGTGGAAAACACTGACATCAGTTGTAAAGCAAATTTGGAAGTGAAAAGAGAAGGTAGGAAGAAAAATTAGGAGAAAAAAGGCGAGACAATGGGAAATAAAGGTCATGGAATAATGACTTTGAGAACCATAGCCTTATTTTCAGTTTAGAACATAAGAACAAAAGGTGGTGCTATTTTAATCCCAACACCTTTGAGTGGCATAGGAGCTGCTCATGACCTTGTTCTTTATCTGTACCATCTTTTTCCGTAGCATTTGCTCTTTGGATTGTTCTGAAGAATACCCTGTCCTCCGTGTGTGTGTGTGTGTGTGTGTGTGTGTGTGACCCCAGCGTGGAGACGACAGGGGAAAACCCCTTCCTTTTCAAACCCCATGTTCTGGGGACGTGCTCACGCACAGCGCCATCTTCAGGAAGATGGCTGCATTGCTGGTCAGGTGGATAAAGCATGAGAAGTGGTCATAATCCAGATGGTACCAGTTTTCACAGGCAGACCTTATTAAAGACTGTTTTTCAAATCAGTGACAAATAGTAAAAAAAAAAAAAAAAAAAAAAACAACCAACCAAACAAACAAACAAAAAAACCTTACATACACAGCATCATAAGATCACCTGTTGTCTCACTTAAAAGAATTGGAAAATTGGCTTAGTCCAGATTCCTCTGTATTCTTCACCCCTTTTATTGCATGTCCTAAAAAAGTAACTCAGCCTGCTCCAGGACACTCTAGGAACTTGGTAAGACAATATCCTTGCAGTAGAAAAGGAGAAATTTTCTATTAGCTTTGCTTTCTTTGTATCTTAAAATTTACAAAGTCAATTTTTTCCTATAGCCAAGGCAAAGTTCATGTCCATTGATGACCATCTCCTTTGTGAATTCTCTGCTTTAGCAACAATTAGAATTTCCCTGATTGATTTTACTTTCCCCCTTCTGTTTGGCAATTAATTTTTATAAGACAAACATATGCCTGACCAGAAAATGTGGACAATCTTAGAGTTATTCTTTATTACAAAATCACATTACCACAAAATGCTTAATTTTTTGCTTGCTTACACAACTTATATCAGCTTAGTTGCTTCAAGAAAGAGTCCCTCAGTAAGGCACTGCATTATTGTTAAAGTAGAATTCTCTGGAACTTCTGGGGCTAGCACATGAACTCTAAGCACCACTTTAGCTAACAATGTATATTTTAACTTTTTATTTGAAAATAATTTCAAACTTAGCATAAGAATTGGAAGAATTTTAAGAAGTACATTGAACACCTATGTACTCTTTGTCCAGATTATCACTTGGCCTCCTTTGCTTTATGACTGCCCACCCCCGCCTTTTTCTCTCTCAACCATTTGAGAGTAAATTGCATACATCATGACAACTATGGCCTGAATGTTTCTGTCCCCTTCCATTCATATGTTGAAATCCTAACCCTTAAGGAAGATGGTATTAATAGAAGGGGCCTTCTTAAATTATGAATGGGATTACTGCTTTATAAAAGAGGCCCCTTAGAGCTCCTGATGCCCCTTCTGCCACCTAAGATTACAATGAGAAGTCTTTAACCCAGGAAAGAGCTCTCACCAGACCCTGCCAGTACCCTGATCTTAGACTTCCAGCTTCCAGAACTGTGAGCAATATATTTATGCTATTTATAAACTACACAGCCTATAATATTTGTTATAGCAGCTTAAAAGGGCTAAGACGATGGCCCTTTACCTTAAAATATATCAGTGTCTATTTATTAGGAAGAGGTATTCTTTTAGATAGCTACAGTAAATTTATCAACTGTAGTCAATTTAACATTGATATAATACTTTTTTCTTATCTTCTGTATCCACTATCAATATTCCAGTTTCATCAATTGACTTTAACAGTGTCCATTATAGTATTTTTTCCTGTGGTAGAGAATTGAGTCTGGAATCAGATATTGCATTTAGTTGTCTTATCAGCTTAGTTCTCTTTAATCAGGAATATTTCCACCAACTTTTTTTCTCTGCCTTTTTGACATTGGCATTTTTGGGGTGAGTACTGTACCAAAAAAAAAAAAAAAAAAAAAGAGTGTTCTTTGTTTTGGATTTGCTTGTTTCCTCATGGTTAGATATTCAGGTTACATATCCCAAGCTGGAATATTACACAAGTGACACTGAACAATTCCCCCCCACACACCCTTAAGATATCAAAATAATAAGGATTCTCTCAGCAGTTCCAAGAAATATAGGATGTGTCCCTCAGTATTTTGCTTCAAAATAATGAATAGCATATCAGTTACAAAACTTCATTCTAAAATCAAACTCTCAAAACAGCTATGGAGGACTCAGTGAGATTCTATTATTTATTAAAATGTTAAAATAGATAAGATCTCAAAGCTTATCTAGTGCAACGATCTCATTTTATAGAAAATAAATCAAGTCTCCCTTAGAAGGGTTACATGATTTTCCCTCTTTTCTTCCCAAAGCTTGTTTCTGATGAAAATTTTCTTTCTACTTCAAAGCTAACCCTCTGCTTCCTGGAGAAAAGACCCAGTCAGTTATTCTCCTGTGTCTGTATACCAGCTTTTCCTCCGCAGGAGCTACCTCCCTGGGGATTACAAACTCCTTTTACCCCAACAATTGTCCTTCGCTTGACTGAATCTCTTATCCTTTATTTCAGACTTGTTGTTTTCCCGTTTTTCCTTCTATTTGTTTCTTGTTTCTCCTTTTTCTGCTCATCCTTGAGCTACTGGCATTGGTGGGGATGTTGCTCCGGGGCTCATCCCCTCGAGGCCTCTCCCTGGGAGATTCCCTGCTCTCCTGCATCTCCACCCATTTCATCCACCTCAGCACTCAGTGAAACCATCCCTGCACCAGACTTCTCCGACCCCAGAACTGTGTGTCTAATTATCTCCCTGAGAACCTACAGGCCTACAGTCTGAGTGCTTCGTGTACCCTTGATCCGATGCCTCAAAAAACTCTGGCTGTAGATGACAGTGCTGGCTTTCTTGTGGAAAGAAGACAATTCTTCTTCCTCTATGCCCCTATTGTTAGTGTAATACCCTTCTCAGAATGTGAGAGAACATGAATTTTTGGGTAGGCTGCCACAGTTCTAAGAAGATGATTCGGTAGGCAGCTTGACAGACTGACAAATAACCAGATTGTAAATCCATCCAAATCCAAGTGTTCACAATATGTGCCATTCGGTTGCGTTGCATATGAAGGGGTCCAGAATAAACCACTGCGGAGTAAAAATTATTTTGAGCCGAAGGCATTTGAGTTCCTGGAATCTCTTATCTGCCTAAAATCAGAGCATCTTAAAAGAACTCGACTGTCATAAATGCTCTCCTCCCCAGGAGCAACTTGAATCTTCTTGGAAAGGAGAAGTTGGCACCAAACCCAAATAGACTATCACGAAACTATTATATCTCCCATCTACTTTCTTAAGTGCTTTACCATTCCAAAAGTCTTTTGTTTTTCCATAAATGCCCTTTCTCCACTGCTTTCAAGAAGTCATTTGTTCTCCCAGAAGTGTCCTCTACCCCACTACATCCCCAAAGATAAACTCCAAAATCTAATGACCTCCTTGGGGTCACATTTCCCTGAAAACTCCTGTGTGTATATACATAATTACATACATAATTTACATATTTATACACATGATTACACACGTGATTATATATGTAATTAAGTCTGTATTTTGTCTTGCATTATATATGTAATTAAATCTGTATTTTGTCTTGCTAATCTGTTTGTCGATTTAATTTGCAGGCCCTCAGACACAGAACCAAGAGGATAGAGGAGAAGTTGTTCCTTCCAATAAACCCCTGCCACTGAATTGAGTTCAGCTGACCCCAGGTGTTTGTTTTTGTTTTCGCATGGCAGCCCAAAAAATTGATCTGATTTTGAATAAGATAATTCAATGACCATAAAGTCAGGGTGACAGTTTATTCTATCATTTTGAGCTGAATATCTATATATTTGGATACGGTTTGGTAAGGGATGTAATACCTTTGGAAATATGATCCAAGAGTTTTCTTTAAAAACCTCTAAATGGCGTGGGGACTACTTCTAGCTTCCAAGAACTGTTATAGACATTGCTTACTAATTCAGAGACTAGTTCCTCAGAGGAAGACTGAGGTATTTTTCCATTTTGAATAAAGATTTTTTTTCAGAATGAGGATTTTGAGTCTAATACTAGCTAGTCAGCTAATTAGCATTTCAAGGGAAACTGATGGAAATCAATATCGTGTGGTCTAAGTGAACAACAAAGTTTTTACTTTTTTCCCTCTTTTCTCCTTACTTCTTATATATGTCTTTTCCCCTCCTGGTGTTTCCATGTCTCTTTTATGTCCTCTTCCTCCTTCTCTTTCTTCTCCTGTCAGTCAGTCTGTCCTTCTCCCCTGCTTTGCTTCTGCTTTGTTCTTCTTCACTTTTTCCCCCCTTTCTTGGGGGAACATGACATGGGGTAGAATTATTTTTTAAACAGTAGTTGTATTAATGAACTAAGGTTTGATGTTGCCCAAATGTAACCTTCCAACTGTTCCTAAAACTCAAATAAATTCAGAATGAAAAAGGAAGTTACTCTATTTCAATGTCCATGGTCTGTTCTACCTGCTTGTCTCCAGCCCTTACTCTGAATCCCATGGCTTTGATCCAAATCCAGATTTGCCTTCAAGGAGTTCCCATTGAAAGGTTTCATCACTGTTAACTTTTTTTTTTTAATAATAAGTGACTCGTTTTCTTATAATTTTGCTCTAAGTTGGATCTAAATGTAGTTTTTTTTTTTTTAAAGATTTTATGTATTTATGTGTCAGAGAGAAAGAGAGCACAAGCAGGGGGAGCGGCAGGCAGACGGAGAAGCGGGTTCCCTGCTGAGAAGCCCTATATGGGACCGGATCCCAGGATCCTAGGTCATGACCTAAGCAGAAGGCAGAGGCTTAACTGACTGAGCCACCCAGGGGTCCCCTGAGTGCAATCTTAATGACAGCTGTAAAATTTTTTTCACATTTTGTTTAGGACAAAATAACAGCTTAGAGTATGGTTGATGGGGGATATGGGAGGAGGTTGTGGGTAAAACCTCACCATCTCAATTTAAACATTTCCTTTCTGAAGGAATGGAAAGAAAGGGGGCTGATATGGGATATAAGAACTTTGAAAATATTATCATGCAAGAAACTGTTTTGATTTGGGGACCTCTAGACTAGGAGAGGCTAATTCTGCCTCCTGAGTGTAAATTCATTCTCTCTACAAACCATGTTTTTTTTTTTTAAAGATTTTATTTATTTATTTGACAGACGAAGATCACAAGTAGGCAGAGAAGCAGGCAGAGAGAGAGGAAGGGAAGAAGGCTGAGCAGAGAGCCCAACGCGGGGCTTGATCCCAGGACCCTGGGATCATGACCTGAGCCAAAGGCAGAGGCTTTAACCCACTGAGTCACCCAGGCGCCCCCAAACCATGTTTTCATATAAGGTATGCCATACTCTTCTTTCAGGGCACATATCCTGGTCTAAAATTATGTTTGATTTTGTGCTTTAATCTATATCATGTTAATGTTAATTATTTAACTTAAATTTAATTTAATTATGGTGTTGCTTGCTAGAGTGGACATTCAGGTAAAGATGAGTACTCTGCTTCATTTACCTTCCTGTCCCCTAGTGCCTGGTATGGTGTCTGGTATATCATGTTAAGAATTGGCACTTCGAGGGGCGGCCTGGGTGGCTCAGTGGGTTAAGCCTCTACCTTCTGCTCAGGTCATGATCCCAGGGTCCTGGGACTGAGCCCCACATCAGGCTCTCTGCTCAGTGGGGAGCCTGCTTTTCCCTCTCTCTCTCTGCCTGCCTCTTGGCCTTCTCATGATCTCTCTCTGTGAAATAAATAAATAAAATCTAAAAAAAAAAAAAAAAGGAATTGGCAATTGGCACTTTGAGAGAGAGAAAGCAAGGCAGAAGGAAAGGTAGAAAGGAAGGGAGAGAGCAAGAGAGAGGAAGAAATAGGGAGAGAGAGTATTCCAAATATAAAGCTGGAACCACAGAGAGAATGAGCTATTCAAAAAATGTGCACAATTCTTCATTGCTCTCCTCTGCCTTTTTGCAATTTCAATCTGAGCTGCAAATGCCAAAACACTGAGAAATAAAGTCTGTACTCCTGTCGTGTTGTTTGTGGTCTGGGTGTAAACAATTCTTGGAAATCCCCAGAGAATGCTTCATAGGATTTATAGCCCAATTCTCCAGATGTAGGAGGTTCGGGGAATTGAACCAAGTACTCTAACTCTGATTCTTCAACAAACAGAATGAGCCTGTCTCTTTTCTCCTCCTGATGGAGGGCAATTGCAACCCTTCCCCTGCAAAAGGCCAGCCCAAGTTTCGGGTCTCAGGGAAACACCTGACCACTGACATATGCTTATAACCAAATTGCCACTGGTAAGAAGGGGCTCTTTTATTTTTAACTTAAAACATTCATTATTATGCAAAATTTCAAGTATCTACAAAAACAGAGGGAATAATACAATAGAGGTACCGTCTCTGGAGAATCAGTAACCATCACCAGGGAAGATGAATTTGGCCAGCAGGGGACGCTTCTGGACGTCCCCTTGAATCCGCTCCTTCTTGAATGTGAATCTTCCTGCGTCCTCCCTTTCCTGAACGTCCCTTTCCCTGTATTGACTAAGACAGAAGGCCAGAAGGCAGAAGGACTGAGCTAGAAACTAACTGGCTGATCCCTGATGTTTTACCAGCACATTTTGGAAAGCGTCGCCCAGTAGCTCTCAAGACCACCCGACCTCCCTGTCTCATCCTGTCCCCTCTCCATGCTTCAGATAAACTGCCTTGTCTCCATTCTTTACATGCTAAAAAAGACTGCATTTTCAGGTGCCGGGGTGGCTCAGTCAGTTAAGCGTCTGCCTTCAGCTCAGGTCATGATCCCAGGGTCCTGGGATCGAGCTTTGCTTCAGGCTCCTTGTTTAGGGGGGAGCCTGTTTCTCCCTCTATTCCCCACTTGGGCTGCCCCTTGCTATCTCTGTCTCTCTTTTGCAAATAAATAAAATCTAAATAATAATAATAATTTTAAAAAGATTGCATTTTCTTCCTAGAGACAGGAAATGCTGGGTGCCTTCTTGAAAGCTACTTCTTCCTGCATCACTCCTTAAGAAAATCTTTCCTAGCCTCCAACTCAAATCCTGTTACTTGTCACCCAAATCCTGTCATCTTCCATTTGTTCTTCGTGCTGCACCCCAGCATACCTGCCGTCGTTATATCTTCGTGTGGTCAATGACGGACATGTCTACCCAAAAGGGCTGGATCTGTGTCCGATGGCTGACCATTGTCCCTGACATCTGTCTCTCTTTTGTGTATCAGTTTCTGAAATTAGTGCATTTGTCATCCAGTAGGGGCTCTCATATTATGTATTTGCCTATTCTCTTGATTTCACACATCTTGATTTCCCTTCCTTTCATCCCATTTTTTCATCTTGTCAATTTCAACATTTTTGATGGAAATTTAAGGTAGTTCCTCACCAGTAATTTGGCAACGGATGACTTACAAACACCACCCTTCTCAGCTAAGCAGGTGAGATGATCATTTAACAATTCATACCATGTACTATTTTACCATCACTAACACAACTTTTTCTCCTAGAAGTTCAGTCCCTAACCAAACAAAGGAGACATTGAATTTTAGATGGCCATATAATATTGATTTCCTGAAGTCAAAAACCATTATGGTTTCCTTAGCACATGTGAGGCTCATAATCATCAACAAATAAAGGAAGAGCAAGCATTTTTTGGGCCCTTGCTTTGTGCACTGGGATGTGCTGGGTATCTACATCCTTTGTTGCATCTGAAGTTCACGATAACACTTTGAGGCAAGTGCTGTTTTGCACTCAGGGAAACAGAGATGCAAAGTGTTAAATAACTTGCCCAAGGAGGGCAGGCAGTGGGACTCACAGATTCTAAACTCTGTCCACTATGAAGACGGGTATGGCTATCTGCAACAAGGATGTGAGGTATGAACGAGTGAAGTGAGCTCTCAAATCTCTCACGGATGACAGCATGGAGAAATGGACACGACCCTGGAACAGTGCCACCTCTTCAGGCAGCGGGCTCCCACAGGGTTCCTACCATATCTGCTCCATCAGGCTCACAATGACCGTATTTGTTCCCAGGCTAAAGGATCCCATTTTGGATTTTTTTTACAAAAAGGATCAGAAACATGAGCACTAGGAGGAAAATAACGCTTTTCTTTCCTTTCCATTTTCTGGACTAAAACAGCGCTCCTGGTTTCCCTGCATTTTCACCTGAGGAAAATCGTTTCCCAATTTCAGTTGATTATATGATCTAAGAGTAGGAGGTCACAAAGTGAAGATCCACACCCAGAGTGGTTTCCTATTTCTTTAGCATGCTTATAATTTGCCTTAGTTATAGATATAAAAGCAGTAAATCCACTTGGCTGGACTCATGTTGAATTCACATGGTCGGAAGAATGTGATAATTGAAAAAAGTGGAAAGCCCTCTGTGCTCTGATCTTTGCTGAGTACGGTGAAGGCAGTAATACAAACTCCACTGGGTCTTGGATGTTCCAAGTCTTACATTGAAACCATTTATCTCTGTCTTAAACCTTGTAATAGTTCTGATTAAAAATATTTAAATGCTTAATATGTTTAGTTTTGGTAGGGATATGCATACTTCTTGTAATCCATTCTGAGGATTTCAACTTCTTTGCAAGGCAAATTGTAAAGCTGCTAAGGTGTTGATAAGGGAAACACTGAACTGAAATTTAAAAGAGTGTTTTAATATGAAAGTAGTTGAAGAAAGTTGTTAAGAGAAACAAAGTGCCTTAACAAATGTAGGAAGTTATTTCTTTCTGATCAGAAAAAAATCCGATGATTTCACATAGCTCCATCCACTTGATAATTTAAAATTCTATTATTTTTAAATTTTTACTAATATTTCCCCAAAAGACAATCATTTTATGTGGGGTACTTTGAAAACATCTCATGCTTTATCTAGGAAAAAAAGTTCTGTAAATAAGAGAAGGCAAGAAGTCACCATTCTCTGTACAATATTGCAAGTTGCATGGTTAAAGTTATACTGAAAATAAAATAATGATAGAAATTACTACTCAAAAGACATAAAATAAGTAACCTGATAAAATTCAACAGGATTGCATTTTTCTTTAGGTTTATTTTCTATCCCTTTAAAAATGTTTTAATCACCACACTATTTTTTTTTCTTTAAATTTTTCTCCTTTGGAGGGTAGGAGGTGAAATGGGGCAAAATGAAGAGAAATAGAGAGGGAAACAGGGGTAGAGACAGACATCTCCTACCCATCAAAGAGGGACCTGGCTGGACAACAGCAAAACTAAAATAATAATTTAAAAAAATCCCAGCATGTATCAATCATTGCTATGTGACTTTTGTCACAGTTATTATCTTATTTATTTCTCTCAGTATCACTTCTTTGATGTATGTGATTTTGCCCATTTTACAGATGGGGAAACTGAGAGGGGTGAAATGATCTTATCGGGCAGATGGCAAACTTTTCCAGTGAAAAGCTAGACTGTCAATATGCTGGGCTTTGTGGGCCACAAGGGTCTCTGTCACAATCATTCAGCTTTGTCAGTGTAGCAGAAAAGCAGCCATAGACAATTCTTAAACGTATGAAAAACTAGGCAGTGGGCTGACTTTGGCCCATGGGCCTTCATCTCTGGGTACTCCACTAACCCATGGGCACATTTTTAAAAAGTAGCAGAGTTAAGATTTACGCCCACATTTTTCAGACTTTAAAGCCCTTTCCTTAAACTCATTTGAAATATTCTGGGCCAATTATGAGACCCAGTAACGTTGGGAACGCTTTTTTAGGTGGTTACAGGGTGAGCTACCAACCAAATGAACAGACAGAATTGTAGGAAACTTCTTGGTCTCAGTGTATTGAATGCACAGGGTGAAGTTGGGTCATGAACACGATTTTGCACCTGGAGTGATGTGATGAGAAGCACAAATGCCACACCTCAAATGTTTCCTCTGTCCTTTCAAGGAAAGCAGGTAGCATTTGCAAATGAAAGGGCACATGGCCCGAGGGCAGTTTGGGCTGGTCTGGAAAGGCCAGCTCCAGCATGTGGCCTGGACAGTCAGTCACACCAGCAGAAGCATCTAAAACAGGATCTTTTAGTTGTTTCTCTTCCCTTATGTTCCCAAAGCACCTTTGTGGTCTGCCATGTGTGCGAAGTTGATGGCTCACATCACCTGCGAGCGTCCCTGGTATTTACAGTTACCAGCCTACTTAGGGGGGTCCGGGATTCAGGGCCTCTGTGGGAGAAGGGCGATCTGAATTCCTGGGGTTTATAACCAAGTGTTAACTCTAATGGGGACTACTGTCTAGTCCCCCACATATATAGTTATTCTTGCTCAGAGGACTTGGAAGGGACCCAGAAGATGGGTGCCAGACACGGAGGACACCAATGCAGTCCCTAGAGGAAATGCAAATCAGTGTGGGAGACAGACACAGAGTCACAAGCCCATGATTATGACTTGGTGAGCAGAGTGTGGAGAAGATAGAAGAAACCGTCTTTGCCTAGAGGTTCTGTCCTGCAGGGGAAGCAGCCCAGGAAGGGGCAGGCAAATGCTAAAGCTTCCAGGTGTGGTGAGGGGCTTTGTGGGGAGTCTGTAGGAGGACCGTGGACACAGTGTACCAGACATAAGGATTTGTACCCGGACTGCAAAAAAAAAAAAAAAAAAAAAAATTTTGTACCCTGGAGGCAAAGGCACCTATATGGCAGGGTGTGTACTATCCCTGAGGGGCAAGGTGAACTAGACTGGGGGGAAAGCTCAGGCAGGTGTGGGAGGCTTTGCCACATATCTGAGGAAGGCAGCAGTGTGGATGGGGGCTGCTATAACAGCCAGCCGTGGGACTCTGGGCAAGTCACTTGATTTTACTTATTCTTCATAGGCTTTAGCAAGGATCAATGAAATAGTGTCTATCCCAGCATTTTGTGAGCAGAAAAAGTGCTATATAAAAAAATAAGCCATTCTGAATCCTAGCTTTTCTCCAGATTTTGCTCCCTTCTGCTCATCTCCTGTCTCATTGTGCCCAGGAGCTCTTCTATACCTGAATTCAGAGGAAGTTTTACCAGAGGAGGTTGGCTTTAACAGAATAACAGGACAGAGAAAGAACAGGATTAGAAGTAAAATCTGTAGGATAAGGAAACATTTTTCCTCCTCTTTATAGATAATAAATAATTTTTTAACAAGATACAATTTCTAAAAATCATTTCAAAAGAGGAAGAAAAAATAATTAGTATTATTTACCTAACTGAAATATGTACTTCATTTTATTTGGATTAAAGGGCAATAAAGCAGAGGCCACTTGGTTACAAGGAAGGAGGGGGCACAGAAGAAATGGTTTCAGGGTTTGCAGAAAAGTAGGAGGCAGGGACAGATTTTGCTGTCATGCTCTTGGGAAAGCCCAGGTCACTGGGACACTGTTGGCGCACAGGATTTGTCTGAATTGTATACATGAAAAGAGGGTTCTCCAAAAAGGGTAGTGCACAGGCCCTCTGGAACCCTAGCAGATCTGGGTACCAGCTGGGTCCTTCCTAAGACTGGAGAGGAGGTAGTGGAGACAGGGCAGAGGCAGCCAGCTGGAGCAAGACAGGGAAGGAGAGGAGATGGTTGCCCCCAAAGCATGTTGAGGTCCTTGGGAAGTGCAACATACACTTCATTTTGTAAGGACTTATTTAGCAAGAGGCTTTCATTACAGTTAAACTGTCCCTGCTCCCCTTCCCCCAGGGGATTTACTTGGAGACAAGTCCCGGAAACCCGCCTCAGGTAACAAAGCTCAAATACAGGGGTTGGGCAGGCCAGGTGGAGACATCTGATCAGTGGGGGGATGCATACTGTCTCCCTAGTTACCAGGGAGTATGGGCCCCACCCTTTGGGAGCCTTTTGGACGCCAATCCCAACCAAGGGGATAGGCTGGGTCAAATGTCTACTAGGGTAAATTGTAACTCAACTGGTCACCTAGCATCACTGTGGAATTTCCTGTGTGTGTTATAATCTCATGGCCACCTGTGCGTGGCCAGGCCCAACCACATAGCCTTTGCCCTTAAAAGCTAGTCTGTGAAACAGAGAACGGTCACCCTCTCTTGTAAGAGGTGCGTCCCCGAACGTTCAGTTAGATTCTTGATGCTTGGCACGAGATAAAGCTTTGCTTGACCTTTGCTTTGTATCGGTCTTGCTCCTTTAATCATGGACCCATTATTGGGGCATAACACATTTATCTGCTTTTGATCACTTATTTTTTTGGTTTCATGCCTCAATTTCAGCACAAATGGATATACTTTAAAAACACCTTGCCTTTTTAAAAATTTTATTTTTTTATTGGATGTAGCTTTCTCTAATTCTCTCCAACCTCTGATTGTTTCCTTGGCTGGCAGGGTGGGAGCAGAGCAGGAAGAGGCCATGTGGGAGGTGGAGGGGGTGGGGGTTAAGGGTGGGGGTTAAGGGTGGCTTCTGCCCTATTTTCCAGTGTCTTTGCCCTTTGGGTTGCCTCATTTTTATTTTGTCAATAAAAAAGACAATGGCTTGCTGCTGGGACCATTTAATAATGCAGCAATAAATTGTGCTTTCAAGTCCCGAAATGCTTTTCTAGGTGATTTACAAAGAATGACTCAATACCCTGAGGCCACGGATTTGTAGCATTATCTGTTCTTATGGTTGGACTGGCTCAGAGGAAGCTCACCCTGGGAGGAACCCTAAGGGTTCACAAATGGCACAAAGCCAGGGAGCCTGGGTTCAGCCTTCTCAGCTCCCCCTCCCTTAGTCCCTCCTCATGCCCTGGGACCTGTGTCCTTTCTCCTCTTCTCTTAGGGGAAGGGGCTATCAGTTGGCACACCCCTCTGTGAGACGCTTATATCTTTGGGACAAGAAAGATGAGTGTCTCAGAGAAGGGCTTTGAGAGCATCTAATAAGATGAGGAAGTCTGCCCAGGAGAAGGGGGTAGCTGGCTGCTCTATTTCCAGGAGCCCCAGCAGGTTTTGGGGACACTCCTCTGCATCCCCACCTGCCCCTCCTCACTGGGCACAGCCTCCCACCTGGCCTGGTCTCCAGTTCTCCACTCCAGTGGCTTTTTTCACTTTGTGGATGAAGTGAATTGGCTACAGTGTACATCTGATCATCTTTCCTGCTGAAAATCCTTCAAGGCTTCCTCTTGCCTCACAGGATAAATGAAGAAGCAAACTCGTCCAGAACCCGCCCTTTTCAGTCCCTTCCAGGTCTTCGTCATTTCCTGCCTCACCCACTCAGACCCTTCCTCTCTCTTGCTTGGGTCTCTGTGTCCCCTCTTCCAGCCCCCCTCCCCCGAAGGATTCATGCACCAAGGGCCCCCGTTCCTGGCTTCCTGGCTGGGAAGGCTGCCTGGTCGCTCCCCATCACCCGAGCATTACCTTCCTACTACATCTGTTATGGCCAGGGGACCTGCCCCCCTTCCCCGCAAAGCCCTCATCCCTACCCCTCATCTATAAGACAAAGAGGATGGTGCCATTCTGCCTGTGGTGTGTGGGTGCTTCTGTAGATAGGTTCAACTCCCAAATCCCAGGCCTGTGGCTAGCAGTAGGGACAGTGGCTTTGGAAAGGCTTTGTAACCTGTAAAGATTACTGAGAGATATTGTGAACATTTTAATACATCTGTGGGTATGAAAGAGGCTTCCCTTCCCAAAAGGATAGACTGTCAGACCTTTCAAGGATCCTTCTCCGCTAAGTGTCTTAGACGACAAAATGCCTGGTACTTTGAGTGTCCTCAAAAACTTGTGAGTGATAACTGGCTTCCAGCTCCTCTGTGCAGGGGTGCTGAGACCAATGGAAACATCTTTTCTAGTATAATCTTACTTTAGAAATAAGTAAACCCTTCAACAGCTCAGACAAACTAGTTTTATTTGTACCTTATGTGATGATGGCAAGGTTCCTCACAATAGTCCCTCCTGAGAATACAGGGAGTTGCCTCTAGCTGATCGGTCAGAGTCTGAGGTGCTTTGTTGGTTCCTGCATGTCTGAACCTCAAAATTTCATTTAGGAAGACACATTTACTTGAAATTACCTACATTACTGCTGGATTATGGAAACTGACTCACAGAATCAGTAAAAAGGGGGAAAAAAAGAAGAAGAAGAAGAAAAGGGAGGTAAAGAAATTTAATTCAATTTAAGAATTATTCCTGGAAGTATGAGTTCTCCTTTCAGGTTTAGGACACACAACCCCAAAATGTGACACCTGGACATATTGTTTGTTTCAAGATGAAAGAATTGTTGAAACAGCAGATACAGAAGGGATTTTCTGACCTTTCCCTGAAGCTAGTCATAAAACTCTTTGGTGAGAGGTGTCCTCCCTCTACCTGGAGGAAATGAACCTCCTTATTTCTGAAGACGGGGGGACTCGAGAGGAACCTGAATGAACAGGTCTTGCTAAGTTTCCCTCAGTTTACTAAAGACCCCTAACTCCTCCCTCCTGGCTCCCTTTCCCATTTCCCCATGACTTTCCCATTGCCATAAACCTAGAGTACAAATATGCAGTTTTATTTCTTCTTTGGTTTTCCATTTCCTCAGAGAGATTCGTGTATCATGTAAAACTTTTATTAAATACATATGCACATTTCCCCTTGTTAATCTTTCCATCTAAAAAAATTCAGAAAGGTAGGAAAAAAAAGATGTTTTCCCTCTCTTATAGCTCCTAAAGTCAGCTTTTTAAAGCAATGTAGTAAGTGGTTTCAAAGATTGATAGTAGCAGGTGAGAACCTGGGTCATGTGACATGGGGTGTCCTGAAAGCGCCCGAGTCCTGTCCCTGCAATAGGCAGGATCTTCATCAACGTGGGAAGAGGGGGGAAGCAGTGCTCCTGAAGCTGTCCTAGATGATGAAAAAATGGTGACTAACATTTCTTAGTCTGTGGATGGTTTGATAGTCTGTGACTAAATGGAGTCAAGTGGCATGAACAGACATTGGAATATTTCATCTCCACCCCCAAAAACTTATATATTGAAGGTGGCTTTCAAAATTTTTTCTATTGCCTCCTTTCATTGAAAAAAAATGGAGGGTTGCTTTTATGCAGAATTTCTTCAAAATCAGGTCGATACACTAATCCCCAGTTTAAACCAGTCTGCAGCTGAAAGTGGAAACCATTTAGAGACTCAGTTAAGTCAATAATGATCACCTGCTAGTCAGTAGTTGTCATGTGCTTCTTTTTAAATTCCTTCATTTTCTCTTGTTCAATTCCATAGACATTTACTGGGCTAGGAAAGTTCCCAGCTAGTGCCTGGACCACTAATCCCCCTCTCTCTTGAAACTTTTTTTTTTTTTTTTAAATGTGTATCATGTTTTCCTGACTACTCTGTGATGTCTGAGCCATCCTCTTTGGGACGTTATCCTACCGCCTCTCCACTGGTGGCCAGAAGCTCCTCTTCTTGTTCCCTTACTTACCACCTCATGTATACCTTTATTTTATTTTTAAAAATGTTTTTATTTATTTAATAGAGAGAGACACAGCAAGAGGGAACACAAGCAAGGGGAACGGGAGAGAAGGAAGCAGGCTTCCTGCTGAGCAAGGAGCCTGATGTGAAGGGGCTCCATACTAGGACCCTGGGATCATGACCTGAGCAGAAGGCAGATGCTTAACAACTGAGCCCCCCAGGTGCCCCCACACCTTTATTTTAATTTTCAATTATTAGCCTTTCTTTTTTTGTGGAATTTGTGGAAGTAGAGATTGAATTTTATTCATAGTTATATTCCCAGAGACTCAGAAGATGCCTAGTGCACTTGATAATTACTTGATAAATTGCACTGAATTCAACTGAACTGAATTTGGAGATGTTCTAAATTGAGGTATTGCTTGGATGTTGTTGTTGGCTATAATAAAGAGATACAAATGACCTGGATCTGGGACTATTTATTAGTGTCCTGGGGCTGAGGTAGCCTGCAGGGACGGACTCTATAAAAACACAAATTATCAAGATTCCAATGTGCGTTCCTTCCCTGACCCAGACATGTTCTTAATAGGACAGAAGTAAATTAAATGCATGCCACCACTAGGTGTAAAAGTTTTTCAATTAGGATTTTGTATGCTAGCAAGCAGTAGAAGAACAGTAATTTCCCAAGACAGAGACTTTTAAATGGAAATGACCAACTCCAGATTCAAAACTATCTCTAAATCTTCCAAAGTTGACCAGAATAAATTAGTTTAAGCTTTCTAAAACACAGATAGGGGCGATTTTAATTGTATGAAGAGAAATATAAGTCTGAGTTCTCATCAAAAACTCTGGGGTTATAGATGTCTCAGGATTTTTTGATTAGTACAAAACAGGAACTGTACACTTTGGGGCTACTGATATCCAAAAAGGACTTGAAGCAAGTATTTGTAAAATAAACATATCTAAGTAAGTTATTAACAGAGAATAATGATAATAAAACAGGTATACCACAACAATAGAGAAATATTATTATTCTATCAGAGCATGGAAATTTATGTCTAAGCTTCCAAGATGCTAATTAAAAAAGAAAAAAATATGGGTTAAATTATTTTCATTGTTGGATAAAAACAGGTCATACTTGTCCTGGTAAAATACTGTGTAAGGAGTGAACAATCATAGTCTCTGTAGTTTTCATGTGTTCAATCCTGGCTGGGCTCACAGACTATTGTTTCCATTATAAAGTTCCAAAAATCTAAGCCAGCTCGGATACACAGTAGGTCTGTTCTGCATGTGCTTTTCCTTTCAGGAATGACACATAGGACAGGATGGACCTAAAGTGCATTAAACTGTGCACGAGGGGAGGAGTCAAAATGGCGGAGAAGTAGCAGACTGAGACTACATCAGGTAGCAGGAGATCAGCTAGATAGCTTATCAAACCATTGCAAATACCTACAAATCCAATGGGAGATCGAAGAGAAGAAGAACAGCAATTATAGAAACAGAAAATCCACCACTTTCGGAAAGGTAGGACCAGTGGAGAAGTGAATCCAAAACAATGGCAAGATAGACTGCGGGGGCAGGGGCCGACTCCCGGCAAACGGTGGAGCAATGGAGCACAAAATCAGGACTTTAAAAAGTCTGCTCCACTGAGGGACATAGCTCCAGAGGCTAAACCAGGGTGAAGCCCATGCAGGGCCAGCGTGGCCCCAGGTCCTGCGGAGTCACAAAGGATCAGAGGTGTCTGAGTGTGGCAGAGCTTGCAAGTATTAGAGCGGGGAAGCCGGCTACACAGACATAGCCGAGGAGTGAGCTCTCAGCTCAGGGTTACCTTGAACTGATTGCAGCTGGGTGGGTGAGCTTGGAGAGTGGCCAGAGGCCAGGGAGCCGGGAGTGATTGGGATCTTTTCTCTGAGGGTCCACTGAGGAGTGGGGCCCTGAGCTCTGGGCCCCTCTGGGCTGGAAACTGGGAGGCTGCCATTTTCATTCCCATCCTCTGGAACTCTACAGAAATCGTTCAGGGGACAAAAGCTCCCGGAAGCAAACCTGAGCAGATTACTTAGTGCGGACCCTGGTAAGTGCAGTCCTATTCCACCTTGGGCAAAGATGCTTGAGAATCACTACAACAGGCCCCTCCCCAAGAAGATCAATAAGAAATCCAGCCAAGACAAAGTTCACCTACCAAGGAGAGCAGCAGAATTCCAGTGGATGAGAAAGCAAAGCATAGAACTCATGGCTTTCTCCCCATGATTCTTTAGTCTTGCAGTTAATTTAATTCTTTTTCTTCTGCTAATTTATTTTAACTTTTACCCTTTTCTTTTTTTTAGCTTTTTAAAACTAGTTTATCTAATATATATATACATATATTTTTTCTTTCTTATATTTTTTCTTTATTTGTTTTCTTTTTTAAATTTTTTTTTCTGAACTTCTTTGTATCCTCTTTCTCCCTCCCATGATTTGGGGTCTCTTTTGATTTGGTTAAAGTGCATTTTCCTGGGGTCATTGCCACCTTTTCAGTATTTTATTTGCTCCTTCATATACTCTTATCTGGACAAAATGACAAGGAGGAAAAACTCACCACAAAAAAAAGAACAAGAGGCAGTACTGAAGGCTAGGGACCTAATCACTGCAGACATTGGTAATATGTCAGATCTAGAGTTCAGAATGACGATTCTCAAGGTTCTAGCCGGGCTGGGAAAAGGCATGGAAGATATTAGAGAAACCCTCTCTGGAGAGATAAAAGCCCTTTCTGGAGAAATAAAAGAACTAAAATCTAACCAAGTTGAAATCAAAAAAGTTATTAATGAGGTGCAATAAAAAATGGAGGCTCTTACTGCTAGGATAAATGAGGCAGAAGAAAGAATTAGTGATATAGAAGACCAAATGACAGAAAATAAAGAACCTGAATGAAAGAGGGACAAATAGCTACTGGACCATGAGGGGAGAATTTGAGAGATAAGTTACATCATAAGACAAAACAACATTAGAATAATTTGGATTCCAGAAGAAGAAGAAAGAGAGAGGGGAGCAGAAGGTATATTTGAGAGAATTACTGGAGAGAATTTCCCTAATATGGCAAAGGGAACAAGCATCAAAATCCAGGAGGTGCAGAGAACCCCCCTCAAAATCAACTAGAATAGGTCCACACCTTGCACCTAATAGAAAAATTTACAAGTCTTAGAGACAAAGAGAAAATCCTGAAAGCAACCCTGGAAAAGAAGTCTGTAACTTACAATGGTAAAAATATTAGATTGGCAGCGGACTTATCCACAGAGACCTGGCAGGCCAAAAAGAACTGGCATGATATATTCAGAGCACTAAATGAGAAAAACATGCAGCCAAGAATACTATATCCAGCTAGGCTATCATTGAAAATAGAAGAAGAGATTGAAAGCTTCCAGGACAAACAAAAACTGAAAGAATTTGCAAACACCAAACCAGCTCTACAGAAAATACTGAAAGGGGTCCGCTAAGCAAAGAGAGAGCCTAAAAGTAGTAGATCAGAAAGGAATAGAGACAATAAACAGTAACAGTCACCTTACAGGCAATACAATGGCACTAAATTCATATCTCTCAATAGTTACCCTGAATGTTAATGAGATAAATGCCCCAATTGAAAGACACAGGGTATCAGAATGGATAAAAAAACCAAAATCCATCAACATGTTGCCTCCAAGAAACTCATTTTAAGCCCGAAGACACCTCCAGATTTAAAGTGAGGGGGTGAAAAACAATTTACCATGCTAATGGACATCAGAAGAAAGCTGGGGTGGCAATCCTTATATCAGATCAATAGATTTTAAGCCAAAGACTATAATAAGAGATAAGGAAGGACACTATATCAACTCAAAGGGTCTGTCCAACAAGAAGATCTAACAATTTTAAATATCTATGTCCCTAAAGTGGGAGCAGCCAACTATACAAACCAATTAATAACAAAATCAAAGAAACACGTTGACAATAATACAATAATAGTAGGGGACCTTAATACTCTCCTCACTGAAATGGACAGATCATCCAAGCAAAAGATCAACAAGGAAATAAAGGCCTTAAATGACACACTGGACCAGATGGACAACACAGATTTATTCAGAACATTTCATCCCAAAGCAACAAAATACATATTCTTCTCTAGTGCACATGGAACATTCTCCAGAATAGATCACATCCTGGGTCATAAATCAGGTCTCAACCTGTACCAAAAGATTGGGATCATTCCCTGCATATTTTCAGACCACAATGCTCTGAAGCTAGAGCTCAATCACAAGAGGAAATTTGGAAAGAACCCAAATACATGGAGACTAAACAGCATCCTTCTAAAGAATGAATGGATCAGGGGTGCCTGGGTGGCTCAGTGGGTTAAAGCCTCTGCCTTTGGCTCGGATCATGATCGCAGGGTCCTGGGATCAAGCCCTGTGTCGGGCTCTCTGCTCTGCAGGGAGCCTGCTTCCTCCTCCTCTCTCTCTCTCTGCCTGCCTCTCTGCTTACTTGTGATCTCTGTCAAATAAATAAATAAAATCTTAAAAAAAAAAAAAGAATGAATGGGTCAACCAGGAAATTAAAGAAGAATTGAAAAAATTCATGGAAACAAATTATAATGAAAACACAACTATTCAAAATCTGTGGGACACAGCAAAGGCAGTCCTGAGAGGAAAATATGCAGTGGTACAAGCCTTTCTCAAGAAACAAGAAAGGTCTCAATACACAACCTAGCCCTACTCCTAAAGGAGCTGGAGAAAGAACAAGAAAGAAAGCCTAAACCCAGCAGGAGAAGAGAAATTATGAAGATCAGAGCAGAAATCAATGAAATAGAAACCAAAATAAAAAAAAATAGAACAAATCAATGAAGCTAGAAGCTGGTTCTTTGGAAGAATTAATAAGATTGGCTTATCAATCGGCCAGACTTATCAAAAAGAAAGGAGAAAGGACCCAAATAAATAAAATCATGAATAAAAGAGGAGAGATCACAACTAACACCAAAGAAATACAAACAATTATAAGAACATACTATGAGCAACTCTATGCAAACAAATTTGACAATCTGAAAGAAATGGATGTGTTCCTAGAGACATATAAATCACCACAACTGAACCAGGAAGAAATAGAAAACCTGAACAGACCCATAACCAGTAAGGAGATTGAAACGGACAACAAAAATCTCCAAATAAACAAAAGCTCAGGGCCAGGCAGCTTCCCAGGGGAATTCTACCAAACATTTAAAGAAGAACTAATTAGTATTCTCCTGAAACTGTTCCAAAAAATAGAAATGGAAGGAAAACTTCCAAACTCATTTTATGAGGCCAGCATCACCTTGATCCCAAAACCAGACAAGGATCCCATCAAAAAAGAGAATTACAGACCAATATCCTTAATTACAGATGTGAAAATTCTCACCAAAATACTAGTCAATAGGATTCAACAGTACATTAAAAGGATTATTCACCACGACCAAGTGGGATTTATTCCAGGGCTGCAAGGTTGGTTCAACATCCACAAATCAATCAGTGTGATACAATACATTAATAAAAGAAAGAACAAGAACCATACGGTACTCTCAATAGATGCTGAAAAAGCATTTGACAAAGCACAGCATTCCTTCCTGATCAAAACTCTTCAAAGTGTAGAGATAGAGGGCACATACCTCAATATTATCAAAGCCATCTATGAAAAACCCACCGAAAATATCATTCTCAATGGAGAAAAACTGAAAGTTTTCCCACTAAGGTCAGGAACATGGCAGGGATGTCTATTATCACCACTGATATTCAACATAGTACTAGAGGTCCTAGCCTCAGCAATCAGACAACAAAAAGAAATTAAAGGCATCCAAATCAGCAAAGAAGAAGTCAAACTATCACTCTTTGCAGATGATATGATACTATATGTAGAAAACCCAAAAGACTCCACTCCAAAACTGCTAGAACTTGTACAGGAATTTAGTAAAGTGTCAGGATATAAAATCAATGCATGGACATCAGTTGCATTTCTCTACATCAACAACAAGACAGAAGAAGGAGAAATTAAGGAGTCAATTTCATTTACAATTACACCCAAAACTATAAGGTACCTAGGAATAAATCTAGCCAAAGAGGCGAAGAATCTATACTCAGAAAACTATAAAGTACTCATGAAAGAAATTGAGGAAGACATAAAGAAATGGAAAGATGTTCCATGCTCCTGGATTGGAAGAACAAATATTGTGAAAATGTCTGTGCTATCTAAAGCAATCTACATGTTTAATGCAATCCCTATCAAAATCCCACCCATTTTTTTCAAAGAAATGGAACAAATAATCCTAAAATTTATATGGAACCAGAAGAGACCTTGAATAGCCAAAGGAATATTGACCAAGAAAGCCAAAGTTGGTGGCATCACAATTCTGGACTTTAAGCTCTACTACAAAGCTGTCATCATCAAGACAGCATGGTGCTGGCACAAAAACAGACACATAGATCAATGGAACAGAATAGAGAGTCCAGAAATAGACCCTCAACTCTATGGTCAACTAATCTTCGACAAAGCAGGAAAGAATGTCCAATGGAAAAAAGACAGCCTCTTCAATAAATGGTGTTGGGAAAATTGGACGGCCACATGCAGAAAAATGAAATTGGACCCTTTCCTTACACCACACACGAAAATATACTCAAAATGGGTGAAGGACCTCAATGTGAGAAAGGAATCCATCAAAATCCTTGAGGATAACACAGGCAGAAACCTCTTCAACCTCAGCCACAGCAACATCTTTCTAGGTACATCGCCAAAGGCAAGGGAAGCAAGGGCAAAATGAACTATTGGGATTTCATCAAGATCAAAAGCTTTTGCACAGCAAAGGAAACAGTTAACAAAACCAAAAGACAAGTGACAGGATGGGAGAAGATATTTGCCAATGACATATCAGATAAAGGGCTAGTGTCCAAAATCTATAAAGAACTTAGCAAACTCAACACCCAAAGAACAAATAATCCAATCAAGAAATGGGCAGAAGACATGAACAGACATTTCTGCAAAGAAGACATCCAGATGGCCCACAGACACATGAAAAAGTGCTCCTTATCACTTGGCATCAGGGAAATACAAATCAAAACCACAATGAGATACCACCTCACACCAGTCAGAATGGCTAAAATTAACAAGTCAGGAAATGACAGATGCTGGTGAGGATGCAGAGAAAGGGAAACCCTCCTACACTGTTGGTGGGAATGCAAGCTGGTGCAACCACTCTGGAAAACAGCATGGAGGTTCCTCAAAAAGTTGAAAATAGAACTACCCTATAACCCAGCAATTGCACTACTGGATATTTACCCTAAAGATACAAACATAGTGATCCAAAGGGGCACGTGCACCTGAATGTTTATAGCAGCAATGTCTCCAATAGCCAAACTATGGAAAGAACCTAGATGTCCATCAACAGATGAATGGATAAAGAAGATGTGGCATATACATACAATGGAATACTATGCAGCCATCAAAAGAAATGAAATCTTGCCATTTGCAACGACATGGATGGAACTAAAGGGTATCAGGCTTAGTGAAATAAGTCAATTGGAGAAAGACAACTATCATATGATCTCCCTGATATGAGGAAGTGGAAATGCAACTTGGGGGGTTGGGGGTAGGAGAAGAATCAATGAAACATGATGGGATCGGGAGGGAGACACACCATAAGTGACTCTTAATTTCACAAAACAAACTGAGGGTGTTGGGTGGAGGAGGGTTGGGAGGGGGTGGGGTTATGGACATTGGGGAAAGTATGTGCTATGGTGAGTGTTGTGAAGTGTGTAAACCTGGCGATTCACAGACCTGTACCCCTGGGGATAAAAATACATTATGTGTTTATAAAAAAATAAAAAATAAAAATATAAAGATGAAAAAAAAAAACCACAAAAAGCTGCATGAGACCAGCTTTTATTGACTGTTAGTAAGGAAAGAGGATGGCAATCAGTGGATAGATAATGGACTAGTGTGCACATAAAATGATCTCTGCTTTGCAAACATGATGAGATTTTGAATAAAATCAGTGTTCTGTGCAAGGGGAAAGATGGGGAGTTGGCTTTCCTAGGGCTTTGTCAAGGTTCTTGATAAGGCACTAAAAAAAAAAAAAAAAAAGAAAAGAAAAGAAGAGAGAAAAAAAGCGGAAGACTCAACGACATTGCCACTGACAGGTGGTGACTGGGCAAGGCATTGGAAGACAAGCCTGTTGTGCATGCCTGGCATCCAGTTGTTCCTCTTACAGAGGTCTTAATGGGGCACATGGGGCTGGTGTGTGATTTCTATTGTCAGCCCTTCAGCCACATCTATTTGGTCTCCAAGTGGTAAAGATCTCAAACCGACTCAGGAGGTTTTTTTTTTCCTGCTTTATCCAATTGCTTAAACTTTTTAAGGATGCTGATAGAAATCATCAGTTGAGTTGTACCTGTATTTTTTGCCTTCATGGGAGTGAGGAAAGCCCAAAACCTCTATCAGAATACAGATTGTGCACTGAGAGAATTCTCTTCTGCCCTTCCATTGGGCCAGGTCTATGGAATGGTGGCTACTGGTCTGCTGAAAGCAAAAGTCAATCCACAAATCCATAATTGGGTAAGGAATATACAATATAACCATTATCACAGCCCTGGAAAAAGTTGCTTCAAACATTCAAATATACATATTTTTATATAGGAAGATTATTTAACAGGTAGTGGACATGTCCTGATTTGGAACAGATTATTTAAAGTATTTTGGTGTTTTCCTTAACTTCTTAACATTTTTAAAAATATTACATACAAACAATAAGAAGACCAGCAAGGAAACAGAGGACTTGGAACAATATGTGCCAATTGGACCTAACATACATATACAGTGTATTCCACCCAATAATATCTGAATATCTATTTTTGCCAAAGGCACATGGACCATTTTCTGGTATAGACCATATATCAGGCCACTAAACAAGTCTCAAACAATTTATAAAGATTAAAATTATGCAAAGTATCTTTTCTGCTTATAATGGAATTAAGGTAGAAAGCAATAATAGAGGGAAACTTGGAAAATTCACAAAGACATGGAAATTAAAAAATACACTCTTAAATAACCTATGTGTCAAAGAAGAAATCACAAGGAAATTAGAAAGTATCTTCAGAGAAAATGAAAACAAAAATGCAACATACCAAAAATCATGGAAGACAGTAAACCAGTGCAAAGAGGGAAATTTATAGCTACAAATTCTTACTTAAAAAAAAAAAAAGAAAATTATAAATGGAAAAATCTGATTTTACACCTTAAGGGACTAGAAAAAGAACAAACTAAACCCACATGTAGCAAAAAATAATAAAAAATTATAGCAGAGGCCTACAAAATTGGCAGCCCTTTAGCTGATTTTATGGAAATAAAAAGGATTGTTAAGAGACTACTGTGAACAATTGTATGCCAACAAAGTGGATAACCCAGATGAAACAGACAGATCCCTAGCAGCACACAACCTGCTAACACTGAATTATGAAGGAATAGAGAGTCTGAACAGACCTATATAACTAGCAAGAAGATTAGATAGTGATCAAAAACCTGACAAAAAAGAAGCCCTGTACTAGATGGTTTCATTGTTTAATTCTACCAAACATTTAAAGAAAAAATAACACCAGTCCTTGAAAGCTTCCAAAAACTTGAAGAAAACACTTTCTACTTCATTCTATGAGGGCAGCATTACTCTGCTACCAAAGCCAGACAAAAACCCGACAAGAAAACTACAGGCTGATATCCTTGATGAATATTGATGTAAAAATCTTCAACAAAATACTAACAAGCTGAATTCAGCAGCATATTAAAAGGATTATGCACCATGACCAAATGGTATTTATTGCTGGAATGCAAGGATGATTTAATATATGAAAATCAATCAATGTAATACATCACAGTAACAGAACAAAGGAAGAAAAAACCCCACATGATCATCTCAATTGATTCAGAAAAACATTTAATGAAATTCAACACACTTTCATGATAAAAAATAATTTCAACAAACTAGGAATAGAAGGAAACCATCTCACCCTAATAAAGGCCACATAACAAAAAGCCCACAGCTAACATCATACTGACTGGTGAAAGACTGGAAACTTTTATTCTAAGATGAAGAACAAGACAAGGATGCCCACTCTCACAACTTCTGTTCAAGATAGGATTAGATGTTCCAGATAGAATTATTAAGCAAGGAAAAGAAACAAAAAACAACCAAGTTGGAAAGGAAGAAGTAAAAATCATCTCTGATATTTATACACACACACACACACATTGTTGGAATTAGGAAACCAGTTCAGCAATGTTGTAAGGTACAAAATTAACAAGCAGAAATCAGAGACTTTTCTAATAGTGGCCAATCTGAAAATGACATTAAGGTAACAGTTCTACTTATAATAGTGTGAGAAAGAATAAATTACTTAGGAATAAACCAACCAAGAAGGCAAAAGACTTATACATTGAAAACTACAAAGTGTTGCTGAAAGAAATTAAAGAAACAAATAAATGGAAACACATCTTGTGTTCTTGTATTGAGGACTTAATATTGTTAAGGTGGCAATACTCTCTTAATCTATGGATTCATTGCAATCCTATCATGATCCCAGAGATGTTTTTGCAGAAATGGAAAAATCCATCCTAAAATTCTGAAAGGGCCCTGAAAAGCTTAAACAGTCTTCAAAAACTGTAAAGTTAGAGGACTCACACTTCCCACTCTGAAAAGTTACTACAAAGCTATAGTAATCAAAAGTGTGGTACTGACATAAAGACAGACGGAGAGAAAAAAGAGCCTGGAATTAAACTTTCAAATATGAGATCAAATGATTTTTTAATTGTTTTTAAAGACTTCATTTATTTATTTGACAGACAGAGATCACAAGTAGGCAGAGAGGCAGGCAGAGAGAGAAGGGGAAGCAGGCTCCCTGCTGAGCAGAGAGCCCACGGGCTTGATCCCAGGACCCTGAGATCACGACCTGAGCCAAAGGCAGAGGCTTAACCCACTGAGCCACCCAGGCACCCCCGATCAAATGATTTTTAACAAGGATGCCTATACCATTCCATGATGAAAAGACAGTCTTTTCAACAAATAGTGCTCGGGGAAACTGGATATCCATTAGCAAAATAATGAAATTGGACCTTATCTTACATCATGTACAGAAATTATCTAAAATGAATTAAAGTCCTAAATGGAAGAGATTAAAAAATAAAACTCATAAAAATGTTTAAAAATGTAGAATTCTTAGAAGAAAACATAGGAGATAATCTTTATGACATTGGATTTAGGGATGGTTTCTTAGATATGACACCAAAAATGCAAGCAAAAAAAAGAGAAGGCAAGATAAAAATTAGGCTTGATCAAAATTTAAAACTTTCATACCTCAAAGGAGAACATCAACAGAGTGAAAAGGCAATCCACAGAAGAGAAAATATTTGCAGTCTGATAAAAGATCAATACCCAGAATGTATTAAGAACATCTACAACTCAATAACAAAAAATCCCCTCAAAATCCACTTAAAATGGGCAAAGAACTTGAACAGACATTTCCCTAATTTCTGTAAAGATGTACAGATAGCCAATGAGCACATGAAAAGTAGCTGAACATCACTGATTAGAAAAAGAAAAGTCGAAACCACAGTGAGATACCACTTCACATCCATTAGAATAAATTTTACCAGAAAAACAACAACAACAACAATCCAATGAACAGAAAATAACAAATGTTAGCAGGAACATGGAGAAATAGGAGCACTTGTGCCCTGTTGTTGGAAATGTTCAATGATGCAGATGGTATGGAAAACAGTAGAACAATCCTTCAATATATTAAACATAGAATTGCCTGCCATATGGTCCAACTACACTTCTATGTGTATACTTAAAAGAACTGAAAGCAGGGTCTTGAACAGACATTTGTCTGTACACCAGTGCTCATTGTAGTATTACCGATAAGAGTCAAAAGGTAGGAACAAAGCCAGTGTCCATTGATGGTTGAATGGATAGCAAATGTGGTGTATCTATACAATGCTATATTATTCAATTTTAAAAAAGAAGGAATTTCTGACTCATGCTACAACATGGATGAACCCTGAGGATGTTATGTTGAGAAAAAGCCAGTCACAGAAGGACAAATACTGTATGATTCCATTTTTATTAGGTACCTAGATTCATTAAAGTCTTAGAAACAGAGAGCAGAAGCGTGGTTTCCAGGGGCTAGAGGAGGGGGGAATGGAGAGTTAGTGTTTAATGGGATGATGAAAACATTTGGGGGTGGATGGTGGTGATGGTTGCACAGCAATGTGAATGAGCTTAGTGGCATTGGACTGCACACTTAAAAGTGGCTAAGATGGTAAAGTTTATGATTTGTCTGTTTTACCACAATAAAAACCATCGGGTGCTGCTCCTAATAGTTAAAGTAGAAGTTGCACATTAATACTGGGTATGATTTTGGCTCCAAATACATTTAGATTTCTACACTGTTTTTTAAAAATACATTTGATTTTGTTGCTTTATATTGACAGGATCATCCAACCAGCCATAACTCCAGAATTCCCTACTGTGTTATGTCTTGTCTGTTTCATGTAGCTCATTACCTGCTGGGGCCCCAAAGTTATATGGGTTGGAGACCTATGGAACTCCACCTTGCATCTCTTATGTTACTATCAGCTTGCCAGCACAGATCTGTTGGGTGACTAGCTCCTCTGAGTTACTTGCTGGAACGTGTGGTAGAATGGCATGAGATTGGATTTTGGACTTTAGCTTAGACTTAGAAATGAAATCTAGCTCTGCCCTCATCACTTCTATGGCATGGGGAACTTCAGTTTTCTTATTTGCAAAACAGCATCGACAGCATTAATTTAGTAGCATTTTGGAAAGAATGGATGAGATTGTAAACACAAAAACACATAACACGTGTCTATCAGGCATCAAAGGGTCCAGCAAATGTTGGTTTCCTTCTTCTCTTTGCCTCCTTCTTCTTTTTGCATCTTTCCTGTAAAAGGAAATGGTGTTGGTGCCATGTAATTCTCATAGATTAGTGGTAGGAGACCACATGGAGAGTGGTTTTGGGATTTTGCATAACGGTCTCCTGTAGTGAGCCCAACTACAAGATCCTAGAGACAAGGACTGGCCATCCTTGTGTTTCAGTTAGGGGACCAACATGCTGCTTAATAAATGTGTAGAGAATAATGATTGAATTTTGTCAACTTGGGAAAAATAAACATCAAAATGGCATTCACCTCAATTTGATGACAATATCAGAAAGAATAAAAATAGGTCATTGGACCTTTGGGGATAGAATATGGCTTTCAGTACTGGGGAAGATAATGTTTTAGGCTTGCAGAAATCTGAGAAAAATTAAAACTAGTTAAAAAGAGAGAGAGAGAGAGAGAACTCAAGAGTTACCAGCTTATTATTTCTTTTTTCCTTTTTTTTCATTTTCATCTCCATTTTTCTCATTTCTTTAAGTCTTTTGGCCCAATTTACTTTTTGCAAAACTTTTGACCAATTTGCTCCTATATCTATCTGCCCTTCCTCCCTGTAGCACAGAGCATCCAGGGGACACATTTTGGGCAGTAATGGTGTTTTCTCTCACCTTTTCTCTCAAACTCTAGAGAAGAAGGAAGGACTAAATGAAAGAAGAAAATGAATGTTATCAAGTTTTTGACACCAGCTATTAGTTTTCTTCCCTTACTTTCAAGAGACACACATGTTCTATTTCATATCAAAACAAGGAAGGCATAGCTAGTGATTGATAAAATCACAAACTGCAGGAAAGTCTCTGGACTCCATCCTGAATTCCAGCTGTAGCCCAAACAAAACAAAAACAAAATGAGAAGGGAGAACTGTGGGCTAAAGATGGAGCAGTAGTGGACATTAAGTCAACTACTGCATAAATAAATAAATAGAGACCAAATTACTGTTATTAGTGCATGATGGCTTTCCCTGTCAAGCTGATGCAATCAGTTGCTTTGAATTCCCCCAACCATCTTTGAAAGTTTCAGCTCCTGGACCTGATGGGCCCTGGGGGGCTGGCTCATACTAGGTCTCTCAGCTTACTAACAGACCACATTGCTTGCATACTTTTCAAGTTCTTAACTTGTAAATTCACAAAAAACAATATGAGAAATGACATTTTACCATTCTTTTTCCAAAGATGAAGTCCTCTGGAGCTGAGAACTTGTTTCCCAAGGTTGCAAGGACTAACCAATGTGTCACATGGTAGGTGGGAAATGATTTTCAAATGGCAGGAAGAATGACCTTGAGAGAAAGTTGCTTTAATTTAAGGAACATGTTAATAACCCATTTCTTTAATGGACCACTATACTCTAGGCATTTTAAATAATGATAATGACCCCTTGATTTCAAGTAATGTAGTAGTATTTCCAAAGTGTTTTTTCGTACATTAAAGTATAGACTATGGTTTGATATTTTTCTCATTTAACATTTAACTTTGGTGCCTATAGTCACCATAAGAGTATTATCTACAAGTCGGTCAATATTCCTGGATTCTAAAGATATTTGTTACATTTTCTCATCTAAACAAGATGGCATTTTGCTTTATGTTTGATTCAAATAACAGCAGAAAAATTTGTGGATGCCATATTTATTGCCTGTCTTCATTCCAAGTTTTGCCACCTAGAAAGACACTTGAATAATCCAGCGTTTGGTCAAAGCAGGGCCTTCAAGTCACACTGTCTTGATTTGAGTCCTGGTGCTATGACATTAAAGAAGTCACTTGCCATCTCTGAGTCTCGATTCCCTCATCTACAAAATGGGAATTTGGCTATTCAGCAAATGTTCCAGAACTCCTACTTGCAAGTATCCAAAGCTAGGGATGTAGAAGTGAGCAAAACCCAAATTGTCCTTGCTATCCTAAAGTGCAATTTTTGGAGGGAGGAAGCAGTAAACAAAGACCCATGAGGGTGACGGTATTCTGAGGAAAATTACATTGGGCAAGGGGGCCAGAGATTGATGGGTGGGGAGCACTAGATCTCTGAGATGAGTGTGAAGCCCCTATAGGATGACATTTGACATAGCCCTTAGCGAAGGGGAGATGAGCCCCATACAGGTCTGGGGAGTGACTGTCGCATACGGAGTAAGCTGTCACTGCAAAGTCCTTAAATAGGGCCAGAGTGCATGTTAGGGGAAGGCAAAGGAGGCCAGGAGGGCAGAAACCAGAGCAGTAGGAAGGTGGGGTCCTGGGAAGGAGGGTGTGACAGAAGCGTTAATTTTGCCCTCCCAGCGGCCTCGGACACCCAGCACTGCAGACAGTGGAGGCCCCGGAGGCTGAAGTCTCCGTTCCTGCCAGCTGACTGGGATCAGAACCTGTGCGATGCCAGAGGGGTGGGCAGGGGGCGCCTGAAGATCAGGGTGCGGAGGGCAAGGCTGAAGCGTGGTCTTCCACAGGCGCCAACCTGGCTGGACCATCGCGTGCGGTGCAGGCGGGCCCCCAGGGGCTGGGGGCTGAGTGGAAGCTCCTTGGAGAACTGGATCAGCTCTACGGGTCTTCGCTTAGCTAACACACAGCCAGAGATGAAGTTGTTACACTAACAGACAGTGACTCAGTGCGTTAACCCCCCAAGCAGGGGGCCCTGCACTGGTGGTGCCCAGAGCAGCAGACCCTGGGGGGTGTAACAAGGGGGGACAGTGAAGAGGAACCCTGCAGATGCTTGCGGGCCAGCGCGGGAGTTGGGGATTCTCTCTGCAGGGCAGGGGGATCTCAATGGGGCTTGTACTTTAAAAGATCTGGATGTAGTGAAAAGAAGGGGCACCTGCACCCTAATGTTCATGGCAGCAATATCCACAATACCGAACTATGGAAAGAGCTCAGATGCCCATCAACAGATGAATGAATAAAGAAGATGTGGTACATATAATGGTACATATAATGTGGTACATATAAAGATGTGGTACATACAATGGAATATTATTCAGCCCTCAGAAAGGATGAATACCCACAATTTGGATTCACATGGAAGGAACTGGAGGGATTATGCTAAGTGAAGTAAGTTAAACAGAGAAAGACAATTATCATATGGTTTCACTCCTGTGCAAAATATAAGCAATAGCACAGAGAACCACAGGGGAAGGGAGGGAAATCTGAAAGGGGAGAAATCAGATGGAAAAATGAACCATGAGAGATTATGGACCCCAGGAAAAGAACTGAGGGTCTCAGAAGGGGGGTGGGTAGGGGAAGGGGCAACAGGGTAGTGGTTATTGAGGAGGGCACATCTTGTGACAAACACTGGGTATTATACGTAACTAATGAAGCATTGAACACTACATCAAAAACTCATGATGACCATGCAGTGGCTAATTGAACAACAACAACAACAAAAGATCCCTTTGGCTGTTGTGGTCACTAGACTTTGGGGGATAAAGAAGGAAGCGGGGAGGCCAATTTAAGAGGGAGTCCTTGGAATAATTCAGACTGGTTGGGAAGAGAAAGCCACGAAATGTAAAGATTTCAAATTTGCAGTTTGCTAATGGATTGGACGTGTTGGGGGAGTGAAGAGAAAAATCAAGGATGATGCCAAGGTTTTTGGCCTGAACAACTAGAGGAATAGAGTGTGTGTTTTCTGAGGTGGGATCTTCATCCCTACTGGGATGAAATAAAGATAATAACGGGACCTACTATGTTGGATTGTTTTGAGAGTAAAAAGTCAATAAAGCAAAAGTTTAGAATTGACCTATAATAAACATTCAGTAAACACTATTTTCCCCCAAAGCTATAGCACATTAAAAACCACAAACAAAAAGTTAAAAAAAAAGCTCATATTTATTGCTGTGGTCTATTTAAAAACATATTAAAATAATAAAATTCCCCCTTTAGCAGTTTTGTAGGATTATCAGTGACTTTTTCATAATTATATTTTGATTAGTACATACAACTTTATAGTCAGTTTCTCTTTTGACTTTCAGTGTTCAGGTTAAGTACTAAAGTAATAGGGAAATAGCAATTTGAAAAATGGACATCTAAGAAAAACTACTCAGAATCTTGATTTTAGAACTTAAACATATTTTTCACTGATCATTGAAGATAAGAGAGACACTTTCATGAAGGAAATGCATTCATAAATTGGTCTCCTTATCTGGTGCATATAGAATGAAAGCATCTACTTAAATTTTAGCTACAGGTTTGGGGAAATTTATGGGCAAGCACTTACAGGTTTCATTTTGAGATGGAGATCACCTTGGAAGGAAGAACAGAGTGGGTGACTGGCATGAATATTTGCCTTAATTTCCCCCCATCCACAACTATTCAGATCTACTAAATAAACCTTATTATATGAAAAGCTGTTTTATCTTGGGATTATAATTTTGGTTGAGGTATGTATGACACATAGATATGCTAATAAAAATTACATTCAAAAACCATAAAGATTGCTTTTAGAGTCTAGCTTTCTGCTTTAGTTTGTAAGGAGGATAAATGATAGCGTTACCTATAATAGGTTGGTTTGATAATAAAACTGTGCATTGCTTGTGTAAGAAGTACTCTGCAACCTGGAAACATTATTATCAATGCCCCTAATTTTAAGATGAATAATCTGTAGCTCAGAAGGCTGACTGTCTTAAGATCCCACTCTTTGGAAGAGACAGAATCAGAATTTGAACCAAGGTCTCTGGCTGGCTCAAAGACTGATACTTTTCTAAAAAACACAATAAAATTTTCTCTTCTTTTTTTTCCCTCTCTTTCTTTCTCTCTCCCCTTCTTTCCCCCCCCCCCCCCTTCCTTCCTTCCTTCTTTTGGCTGCTTGTTTAGTTTAAAGAGATGACTTATATTATCATTCCTTGGTCCAGGAACTGGCTGAGATGCTGAATACGAGAGTGATTCTGGTGGATATGGAAAGGTTTCCAGAGTCTTAATCTTTATCCATCAAACATTAGAGCTTAAAAGATTTCTCCTTAACCCGAACAGCTCCATCCACTCAGTATACCAAATCCTATTGCCCTCATTACTATTACTTAGTGCATATCAAATGCCTACTGCTGCCCTGGGTTCCTTAAAGAACACATTATCAAAGCTTCCTACTGCTGGCCAAGCTTCCAGACAGCCAGCAGGAGAGCACTGATTGAAAAACTGAATTAATTTGTAAACAAACGTTTTTGAATTCATATTCTCATGTTAATTTGACCTCAATGTTAAGCCTGTGGCAATTTTTCTTAAATATTTCTCATAGGGTGATTTTGAGGTGTGAAAACTCATGCATTTGATAAAGAACTTGCTTTACAGTGAATAGATGGATACAAAGGTTATTAACTTTCACAGTGTTTGGGGACCGTAAGTAATTAATATCATGGTGAGTGGGAAATCAATACAATCTTTGCTTTATCCTTCCCTGAATGGAAAAATGAGAACTGTGTGGGTGGGTGGCATTCTTGGATAAAGGGCAAAATCAACTTTACAGTTTGCTTTTGCAAGATCAGTCTAGACATAAGTTGGCTTTTCATTCTATTGTTTATTAATAAATATAAAAACTGCAATGATTTAGTGTGAACTTCCTATGTGCCAGACACTTTTCCAAGAGCTTAAAAACTGTAGATTCTTTAATTCTTGCAGTAACCCTATGATGAGGTTATTATTGCCATTGTTAGTTTATGGATGAGAAGGTGGAGTAGGGGGCCAAAAAACTGTGGTAAGTATTGTCTGTTGACGAAACCCCATACTTGCTTTTTATACTCTCTTCTAAACCACTGTGGATGGAAACTTGAAAACTTCATTTTTCAGACTCCCCGCTTAGCTGGTGCCCAGGAGAGGCAGTAGGAGGTAGTCATAACTAATTAAATGTAGAAGGAAAATAGAAACTATCCCATTTCTGGCAGTGACAGTTGGCTGCAGACTAGCGCAAGTTGCCAGCAGTTCTGTAGCACCTGACCATGAGCATGAACTCCTGCAGAGGCAATAGCTAGCAAAAACCTAAGTCTTCTGAGCCCACATGCTGTGTTAGGGCAGAGGAGTGTGGGCTCAGGGGATTATTACATCCTTCTAGGATGCTATGACTTTCTGGAGTTTCTGATCTCTGAAAACCACCAACTTTCTCATTTTTTGTTTTCAGCCCCCAGACTTGGTCTCTTAATTTCCTAATTTAAATAACTTTCTGTTTGAGACACCTATGGTGGTTTGTATGTCCCCAAATGAACCAATATCATCTCCATTTGCCCTATTTTATCTTCTCGTGCCTTCTCATAATCTCAGTGTGGAGAGGGAGTGCCTTGGCCAGTCTCAAAGAGCTGTGGCTGGCATATTCACCATTGCCTTTCTACTGAGGATCTCATCTACGCTGTCTGTAGCACCACTCTTTCAGGTTGTGCAAGGGAAGTGTTTGTAAATCTGTGAGGCCCTATGTCAACAGAATTTCAGACGTGAGAGCTGCGGTTTTGACAAAGCCACGTGAAATATCCACAATCCAGTTGAATATCAATATATCAGTTGTAAGTCTTGAGGCTGAATTCCATAGAATTTAAAGACTTTTTTTTAAAGACATAAAGATATGTATATCTATATAGATCCGAATTTGAACCCAGGTCTCTGGCTGGCTCATATATCTATATATCTGTACCTATATATCTGATATATCTATATAAAGATTTATATCTTAGGAACAAAAAAAATGCAGGATCTGATTAATTGATTCACCTTCACTGGAGCTGTGGACTTCTGGGAATAGACCGAATACTCAAGTCATGTGTCTGTTATGAATCTAGGGTTGTGGGCTAAGTGACACTTTTAAGTTGTGGTTCATTCACATTGAAATTATAAATAAGACTCAGTCAGTCTCATCAGCCCTGCAAACAAGAATAGTGTTGTGTTTAAGGTCTGTTCAACTCAATGGAATGGCCATTGTCTTCCTTAACAGGTGAGAATCTTTCAAACAGGAATAAGTATAACAATGGCTAAGTGAAGTAAAATGGTGGCATTAATATTTCAGGCATACTTCGGTTAGAACTTGATAAATATTAGCTGTTGTTATTCTTGTTACGATTATTACAACTATCATTAACTGTTAATTGGTTTCAGATTCAGTGGTAACAGAGGGTTTGAATTTTTTTCAAAAATCACATTAGTTCCAGGTGTATAATGCAATTATTACGCAGTTGTGTACACTGTGATATGATCACCACAGTATGTCTAGTCACTATCTACCACCATAAAAAGTTACAAAAACAGATTATTATTTTTTTCTTGTGATGAGAATGTTCAAGATCTACTTTCCCAGCAACCTCCAAATATGCACTTACAATACTATTGGCTACAGTGACCATAAGGCCCACCAGACCCCATGTCTCATTGATCTCATGTTGGAAGTCTCCCCCTGACCTCCCAAACCCCTCTTTCACCAGCAACAATCATTCTGTTCTTTGTATCCACAAGTTTTATTTATTTTTGTTTTGTTTTTAAGATTACACATGTAAGTGAAAGCATGAGGTATTTATTTTTCACTATTTGACTTATTTCACTTAGTGTAATATCATCTGTGTTTTACAAATAACAAGATCATTCTTTTTTATGGCTGAGTTGTATTTTTCTGTGTGTGTGTGTGTGTATTTTTTTTTTTTCAGTGTACAGGTGTCCCACCTTTTTGGTTAAATTTATTCCTGGGTTTTATTCTTTTGCTGCAACTATAAATGGGATTGTTTTCTTTATTCCTCTTTGAGATAGTTTGTTTTTAGTATATAGAAATTCAAGAGATTTTTGTATGTTGATTTTGTACCCTATGGCTATACTGAATTTATTAGTTAAAACAGTCTTTTTGGTGAAATCTTCAGGGTTTTCTATATATAAAATCATGTCATCTGCTGATAGTGACAGTTTTATTTCTTCCTTTGCAATTTGGATTCGTTTTTATTTCTTCTTCTTGCCTAACTGTTCTGGCTAGGACTTCCAGTACTATGTTGAGTAAAAATGGCAAGAGTGGGCATGCTTGTGTTGTTCCTGATCTTAGAGGAAAAGCTTTCAGCTTTTTACTATTGATCATGATGTTAGCTGGGGCTTGGCATTTATTATGTTGAGGTACATTTCTTCCATACCCACTTCACTGAGTTTTAATAAAATAAAGTGATAGTAAATTTTGTCAAATGCTTTTTCTACATCTATTGGGATGATCACATGATTTTTATTTTTTATTTTTGTTAATGTTGGGTATAATGTTGATTGGTTTGTGGATATTGAACAATCCCTTGCATCTCTGGAATAAATCCTACTTGATTGTGGTGTATTTCTTTGTAAAGTCTTATTGAAATCATTTTGCTATATTTACTGAGAGTTTTTGCATTTACGTTCATCAAAGATACTGGCTGTAGTGTGTGTGTGCCTGTGTGTGTTTGTGTGCATGTGTGTGGTGTTCTTGTCTGGTTTTGCTATCATGGTAAAGCTGGCCTCATAAGATGAGTTTGGAAGAGCTTTGTCTTCTTCAGTTATTTGGAAGAGTTTGAGAAAGATAGGTATTAAATCTTCTTTATATGTTTGGTAGAATTCAACACTGAAGCCATCTGGTCCTGAATTTTTGTTGGGAGGTTTTTGATTACTGATTCAATCTCTTTACTAGCAATCAGTCTATTCAAATTTTCTATGTCTTCATGATTCAGTCTTGGAAGATTGTATGTTTCTGGGAACATATTCCTTTCTTCTAGGTTGTCCAATTTGTTGATGTATAATTGTTCATAGTAGCCTCTTACTATTCTTTGTATTTCTGAGGTACCAGTTGTAACTTCTCTTTCATTTCTGATTTTATTTATTTGAGCTCCCTCTCTTTTTTTCTTGGTGAGCCTAGCTAAAAGTGTGTCAGTTTTGTTTATCTTTTCAAAGAACCACATCTTAGTTTCATTGATCTTTTGTTTTATCAGACTTACTGTTTAGTGTACTTACAATTTTTAAGAAAAATGACTTTGTAGAAAGACAGTCTTACACCTTAAGTATGTTTCCAAAATTTGACAGACTACTCAGAATTGGATTTTCCTTCTTGCCATAAATGACTAAAAACCTAGACAAAATATATTAGACAGGTGTTTCAGGTACTGGACAACAGGTAACACAGGTCTATAGCCTAGCTAGAAAAGAAAGAAATAAGACAAGACCAACAATTGCTCTGGCTTTTTGCCTGGAGGCACTTTTTAAAACCAAGGCATGGGAAGGGGAACTCAAGTATAGTGCTGCTCTGAAAGATGTATTAGCATTCAGGAAAGCTGACATGGCTGGAATTTGTGGAGGAAGAATACTGGAGAAAAGAGAATGATGTAGAGAAAGAGTTCCAGAAATCTGCATAGGCATTCCCTCGAGTTTTTTGCTGAATACTAAGCCACATGTGCATGAACCAGACAAAAATAGACCACAGGGGAATTGTAAACTGAATTATTCCCAGAGGTTATATGGGGCTAGGAGCCTGTAAATTCTGACCAGTCAGAAATAAAAGACCTGAATAAATGCTTTGAACATACAGAAAAGATACCAGAATGGACCCTTATAAAAATAACGCTCTACCAGCCCCAGAATAATGCATTCTCCAGACTTGGTCGAACAGTGCTTAAAAACAAGCCCTGAAAGTATCATTCTCATCCATAGGTAAATTAATTGCCTGCCAGGTCAAAGTTCAACATTCTTCAAAGAAGATAACAAAGTTCAGAGTCACAACAATATCCTGCATCCAATAAAAAATCCCTTGCCATGTGGGGCACCTGGGTGGCTCAGTGGGTTAAAGTCTCTGTCTTCAGCTTGGGTCATGATCCCAGGGTCCTGGGATCAAGCTCCACATTGGGCTCTCGGCTCAGCGGGAAGCCTGCTTCCTCCTCTCTCTCTCTCTGCCTGCTTGTGATCTCTGTCAAATAAATAAATAAATAAAATATTTGGGGGAAAAAAATCACTGGTCATGTAAAGGTACAGAAGAACGTGACCCATAACAAGGATAGAAACCAGTCAATAGAAACAGAACCCAAAATGACAAAGATGTTGGAACTAACAGGTGCTAGCTTTAAAAATGCCATTATAAATTGGCTTAAGAATAAAAGAAAACATGAGCAAGCTGAAGGAAAAATGGAAGACATATAAAACACCCACATGAAACTTTAAAGATGAAATATATAACATCGGAAATAAAGAAGTACAGCAATAAGGTTAACACAATATTAGGCCTTGAGAAGATAAAAATTAGTGACCTTGAATACATAGCAATAGAAACCATCTACTGGAAGAACACACACACACACACACACACACACACACACACACACACACCCCATAAACATTCACCAAAGCACTTCACAGTCAAATTGCTAAAAAGCTGCGATAAAGGAAGAAATTGTAAAAACTGTCAGAAACAAAAGGAATATTATATGGATAGGAACAGAGGTAGGGATGAGTGCTAGCCCTGGAAACAACACAAGCTAGAAGAAAATGGAATGCCATCTCTAAAGTGCTAAACGAAAAGAAAAAAGCAATTGACAAATTAGAATTCTCTATCTAGAGGAAATTTCTTTCCAAAATGTAGCCAAAATAATGACATTTCAAATAAATACAAGCAGAGAATTTGTCAGCAGTAGACTGGCACTATAAGAAATGTGAAATGAAGTTAGAGTGTAGGGAAACAATATCAGATGAAAAACTTGGATCTGCACAAAGCAGTGACAAGTGCTAGAAATGGTAAACATTTAGGTAAATACAAAATGCTTCTCGTTTTAAATTTATTTAAAAATAACCAACTGTTTAGACAAAAATGATTACAATATATATTGTGAGGTTGAGAACACAGGTGGAAATAAGTGTTGATGACAATAGCACAAAGACTTGGGGGGGGGGTAAATGCAAGCACCATTGGAAGATTTCAAAATATGCATAATTAGGCAGAAAACATATCATTCTAATCTATTTTTAGGAGAGTAAAATGAATCTTCTTCTCCTGGTTAGAAAAAAATCACAAGATAAATAAATGTAGGTGAGGTGGAAAGAACCTTGTTAAGGAGACAGAATTATGGTCATCTCAATCAGTGCAGAAAAAGCATTCTGTAATGCTCATTACTCAGTCCTGTTTAAAACAAAACTCTAAGCAAACTAAGAGTCAAAGGGATTTTTTTAACCTCACAAAGTCTTAAGATAAAGTTTCCTGCAAATGGCAAAATAAAAGAAACAGTGGCTCAATAATCTATTGCTTACTCAAATGAATGTGGGCAATCCCTGGCCAGCATGGCACCCCCAGGAGCATTAAACACCAAAGCTGCTTCTGCTGTGATTTCCTATCATCCTTCCACGTTAGAGTTCAAGATGGCTGTTTTACCTCAGCTATCTAGAATGTGATACTATCAACAGAAAAGACTAGGAAAAGGAAAGACAATAACATTCCCCTTCCCTTTAAGGGCATCCACCACCTCTAATTATACCTTACTGGCTAAAGCTTAAAGATTACTATACCTACTGAAAGCAATAGATACTGAGAAATGTAGTATGCATCTTGGGCAGCTCTATGATCAGCTAAACTTCTGGTTTTATTTTTAAGCAGAACTCTCCATGGTTTCTTATTGTAAAAGTATTTCCATAGTTTTGTTTTGTTTGGCTTGGTTTGGTTTTACAGAGAGAGTGTATGTGGGGGGAAAGGCAGAGGGAGGGGGACAGAATCTTAAACAGGCTCCATGCTGAGTGCAGAGTCCAGTGTGGGGCTTTATCTCACAACCCTGGGATCGTGACCTGAGCCAAAATCAAGAATTGAACTCTTAACTGACTAAACCACCCAGGTGCCCCTCTCCATGTTTTCATTATAATTATACTTAACTGATAATAAGTACTGAAACCTTCTATGTGGAAAAGTCAGTAAGAACATTTTTAGAGGGTGACACTGTTACTTTATATATATATATATATATATGCCATATATAAGACTAAAATACAAAATTAAAATATAAAAAATAAAATTTTTTTAATTAACATATAATGTATTATTTGTTTCAGGGCTACAGGTGTGTCACTCATCAGTCTGTTACTTTATATTTTTTAAAAATGTAGTGGATTTGATATTTTTGAGCAGTTTTAAGTTAATAGAAAAATTGATTGGAAAATACAGGGAGTTTCTTTAAGCATCTCCCACTTCAAGTTTCCCTTGTTATTTGGAGTGGTATGGAAATTTGTTACAACTGATGATTCAGTATTGATACATTATTACTAATTAAAAGCACATCATTTACAATGTAATTTACAACATGGTTCACCAGCAGTGTTGTACATTCTGTGAGTTGTGACAGATGTGTAATGACATGTGTCCACCATTATAGTATCAGAATGCTTGCATTGCTCTAAAAAGCCTGTGCTTTGTTATTTATTCCTGCCCCCACCCATGACAGCCACTGGTCTTTTCACTTTGTCCACAATTTTGCCTTTTCCATATGTCATATGGTTGGAATTATACAGTATGCAGGATTTTCAGATTGCCTTCTTCCACTTAGTAATAAGCATTTAAGGTTCCTCCACGTTTTTTCGTTGCTTGATAGTTCATTTCTTTTTAGCACTAAATAATATTCCGTTGTCTGGATGTACCACAGTTTATCCACTCACCTACTGAAAGACATCTTGGTTGCTTCTGAGTTTTGGCAATTATGAATAAAGCCACTATAAACATTTGTGTGCAGGTTTTTGTGTAGACGTAAGTTTTCAGTCTATTTGGGTATGTACCTGGCGGTTTGATGGCTGGCTCATTTGATAAGACTAGGTTTTACTTTGTCATCAACCTCCAAACCCTTGTTCAAAGCAGGTGGACTACTTTGCATTTCTTCAGCAATGGACGTGAATTCCACACCCCTCTCTACCCCTGCTGGCTGCATCTTGGCCAGCATTTGGTATTGTCAGACTTCTGGATGTTGGCTAGTCTCATAGGTGTGCAGAAGCAACTCATTGTCTCACATGACCTTTTAAATGTTCTTTACTTACATGTGACAAACCACGTGATAGGATTATATTCCTGCATTGTGACCTCAGGTTAGTAACTTCTGTTCCACCTTCCAGAGGCAGGATTATTGAAAAAGAGTGGATAATCAAAGGAAAGGGCCTGAGATTCTGAGCTGGCAGGGTTGGGTTTAGGGAGAGTGATGTCACTTGTTTTAGAGAAATGAGGTGTGACATAGTGGTCTGATGGTCACCTGAAATGCTTCTTCTCTCTGTTCAGGCCAGCTTGGCACAGATCTCTCCAGCCAGATGGGTTTGAGTACTATTAGAAAATAGGCCATTTCCCTCTTTCGTCTTTGCAGCTTCTTACAAGCTCTGACCTGTTTTCTCAGCTTGACTGCTGGAAGGTGGAATGGGTTCTGTTCCAGACCAGGACAGTGGTTTGTTTTCCTATCCTGGAGCTTCCTTCTGCTCAGCTTCTGGGACCACAGCAGCAGCCAGCCCCTGCCCTGTGCCCCAGGCACTGTCTGGTTATGTAGTTGGAGAAAAGGGCAGGGAATACAGCAGTCAGGTCTGTAACTAACGGGAAAAGGAATGTTTTTTACAGCTTTAACTAATAAATTATAAATTCACTGGCTGTCTTGTTTCACCCTACAAAGGCAATCTTCCATAGGTTAAATGGGTGCATAATTCTGTTGTTCATGAAAGTTTCTCAGCTTGGTTCAGATTGTTTTACTGGCTAGAAGCATCCGTGTGCCCTGCCTGCCTGGAAGGATATATCCAGTGCTGCACAGAGTCAGGGAGAGCCTTGGGAGAGTTTTCCCAAGGTTTCCCCCTCGGCTCGGAGGACTCCAAGACTTGCCCTTTCTCTCCTCTTGAATACCCTTTCGACTCTGTCTGGCAATCCCTCTGAACCGATTTTCTTAATGCTAAGTAAACTATTTGTTTGCTTATGCTAATCCTTGTGTGGGCATTATCATTTGTGTTTAATGAACTAGACAAGTACTCATCATTTGCAAGTGTCCCTGTTCAATTTCTTACTCAAAACAGCCTTTTCACAGTTCTTTCCTCCACATCCAGTTTGGTACCGAACCTTCTCTTCACCTCCTCTCCTCACCGCCCCAGGATGGGGAGGTCTTTCTTCATTACCTTCTTTAGGTCCTTCCCTCCATTGGTTGATTGATTCATTTATTTAACAAGTATTGGACTTCTGCTTTGTGTAAGACAGTGTGTAAGGTGCTAACAGCACACAGGACTGATGGCAACTCTCATGCTTTAGGGTTGCCAGCCAGTGGGGAGGACCTCGGGGGCAAGCTGGTGATGAGGGCAAGGGTTAATTGCCTCTGTGGGAGAAAGCCTTCTTGGAAAGAAACATGGCAAAGTTGATACCCCAAAGATATAAATGGGCAGACAGGTGAGGAGGAGAGTCCTGGCTGGGAGAATGTACCAGCAGAAGGGAATGGCTTGTGGGGAAACCTGGAAACAGGAGTGTTAAGGACCTGAAAGGTTCAGTATAGACAGAACATAGATGACAGGAGAGAATCCTGAGGCCCGGGGAGTGTGGGCACAGTGACGTAGAGTGTAGTACATCATTGCTGTTTTAGCTTTACCTTGAGATTAATGGTGAGCCCTTAAAGGGCTTTGAGTAGGCCTGTGCTGTGACTGAGTTCATGTTTTGGAAAGACTTACTGTGGAGTATGGATTAAAGAGGAAGAAGAACATTTAAGGAGATGGTTCAGCAATCCAAGTGAGTGAATGAGTACAAATCAGAATAAATGCTGATTTATGGCATACAGGACGAGAAGGATGGAGAGACAGTGACAGATTCCAGAGATACTGAGAATGAACTGGTGCCCCTGGTCATTAATTTGCTGTTAGGAGAGAGAGAGGAATCAAATATATTGCTTACATGTTTGACTTGGGAAGCTGATTAGACAATGGTACATTCACTGAGATGGGTAATAATTGAAGTAGACAGACTTTTAAAAACAATTAATAAACTTTATTTTTTAGAGGAGTTTTAGGTTCACAGAAAAATTGAGAGAAAGGTAAGATTCCCGCTGTCCCCACAAATGTGCTACCTCCTCCCCCATCGATGTCGCACACCAAAGCAGTACATTAGTTACAATCCATGGACCTACACGGACAATTATCACCTAAAGCCCACAGTTTACACTAGGGTTCACTCTTGGTGTTGCATACTCTCTGAGTTTGGACAAATGTGTAATGATGTGTAGCCATCACTATAGTATCAGACACAATAGTTGAATTGCCTCTGTGCTCTGCCTGTTCAGCTCTCCCTCCCCCCAACTCTGGCAACCACTGATCTTTTTACTGTCTCCATAATTTTGACTTTTTCTGAATGTCACAGAATTGGAATCATATAGTGTGTAGCCTTTTCCAACTAGCTTTTTTCACTTAATAATATGCATTTAATGTTCCTCCACGTCTTTCCCCATTTAAGTAGCTAATTTCTTTTTAGCATGGAATAATAAACCATTGTCTGCTGTACCACAGTTTGTTTATCCATTCAGCTACTAAAAAACATCTTGGTTGCTTCCAATGCCTTGGTAATTTTGAATAAATTTGCGGTAAACATTTGTGTGCAGGTTTTTGTGTGAACATAAGTTTTCAGTTTATTTGGATAAATATCAAGGAGTATGATTGCTGGCTTGAATGGTAAGACTGTTGAGTTTTGCAAGAAATTGCCAAACTGTCTTTAGAAGTGGCAGTACCATTTTGCATTCCCATTAGCAATGAATGAGAGAATTCCTAATGCCACAGCATTTGGTATTGTCAGTGTTCTGGATGTTGTTCTTCTTCCTTGGAGAGGTGTCTGTTAATGTTTTTTGCTTATTTTTTAATCAAGCTGTTTGTTTTCTTATTATTGAGTTTTAAGAGTTCTTGGTGTATTTTAGATAATAGTCCATTATTGGGTGCATCTTTTGTAAATATTTTCTCCCTGTCCGTGGCTTCGTTTTTCATTCTCTTGACACTGCTTTTGCAGAGCAGAAGTTTGTAATGTTAATGAAGTTCACCTTATCAATTATTTCTTTCCTAAGTCATACATTTGGTACCAAAGACATAGTTTTGAAAGAAAGTTGAGTTCAATTCAGTACTCGTGGGAGTTGAGTCCCTTTTGGATGTCCGTGTAGACAGGCCTCCCTTGGACGTCCAGCTTAGGAGACAAGGCTTGGTCTGTTCATTAGGGTTTTATTGTCTCCTTGCCTTCTTCCCCAGCATTGATATGCCTGGATGGCAGCTTAGCCACACAAAGACACAGTAGTCCCCGTCACTGTCTCCTTTGGAGGCCTCCTCTTCAAAACTAGCAATGTAGTATTCAGAGACAGGAAAAGGCTCCTGTTTCCATGGCATTCCAGGACAAGTTTTCTGCTCTCTGCCATTTGGGAAGAAAAGGCTTTCTATATGCACTGTTCTCTGGGGAGAAGTTAGGCTTTACAGTAAGAGATTTTTGGCTTTGGGTTCCCAGATAGGTTTTGGGAAATCTGATTTTCCATTCTGAGATGGTAAGTGAGAGAAATGGTTTAATTTGGATTCCCAAGGAGCTTTGCCTAGGATGATCCTGAGCCAAAACCTGCTGAACTGATCATAGATTTTAAACCACAAAGAGGAAAAATGCAGCATGTGACAGGGCAGCATAGGTGACGAAAGACCCCCAGAATATCCACAAGGGTTTAGTGCTTTGCCTTCTGTTTAAATCTAAGGAAAGAGACCATCTCCTGGACTAGCCACAGTGAAGCACACACAACCACATGGTGGTGAGACCTGTTTGTATCATCAGTTCTTTGACCTCTGGATGGGAGTGTGCCTAAACTCAGGCTCTAGGCCAGATCAATTAAGAGCAAATTCTTCAAGATGAAACAGAGAAGGCCCTCTGATGAACCACTCAAACAGATGCCTCTTCAGTGACACCTGGACAATGTTAGGTATTAACCCTAGAAATTTCCATCACCCCCTGGGAGAATTCTGAATCTGAATTAATATTTATCCCAAATAAGGCAGCTCTTAAAACAGCAGGACCGGAGTTACAGGGACAAAGTGGGGTAAAGATGTGTTTCCTTTTTCTGTTTCCCTCAATGCAAATCCGTGCTCTCGAGCCAGTTAAGATCTGGAGACTAAAGTTCCATTTCTGTACAGCTGACGTAGAGTGTGAGAGTTTTGCATCTTCTATACAAGCCCCCGTGTCACTTCTGGAACATGAAGCTCTTTCTTTGGTTCTGAAAGTCTGTACTGTCCAATTACAGTATCTTTTCCCTAACTTTGCTGCTATGACATCCTGTTCAATAATAGCCCACCTCTTCACACCAGCTTATGTTCTTCCTCTTTACCTTGTTTTCTGACAGCATCTCTAGCCATTTGAATCTATTTTGACGTCCGTGGTGGCCTTTTGTTAATGCCTTTATTTAGCCTTATGATTCCTTCACCTTCTCGGCATGAAAATCGCTACCTCCTTAAAACAACCACAAAGCAATGGCTTCTTGTTACAATACTTGCTCTGCTTGCAAAAGCTAAGAACTGGCATGGCCCTCAGCCCTTCCCTTTCTACAACTCTGATGCAGGCTTGGTATATAAAGCTATCAATTTACACTATTCAGTAACCTGCTTTTGGTCTCATTTACTTTTCTGTCTAATGTAGATACCACGGTCAGTTATTTTAACTCTCTTTGTTAGTACTCGAGGCCTCACTAAGTATTCTGCCATGTTGAATTTTCTGTCCTTGCTGTTTTCATTTCTGCTCCTGGGCCACAGATCGTTGCCAAAGAAAATGCTGGGACTTGGCCAAACTGATTGACGACATATTCATGTTAACTTCAACGGGGCACACATTCCTGCTCATCAGTTTCCATCAGTTCATGTCTTTTCATTTCCCCAGAAGACCACAAAGATCTTCTAAACTGGAGTACATCCTAAAATAATTTGGAAATCTACGTACATCCTTGTACATTTAAAAATGGACATACACACGTTTTCAGCAAAGATTTAAATAGTTAACAAGTATGCACTTTCTGGTTTATTTTAATATCAACACTTTAAAATACAAGTGTTGCATCATTCCTTTAAATTAATCCAGTGTAATAGAAACACTATGGTAATTTGACACCTGGCATTATCCATTTGAAAAACACACAAAGGTTTTTTTTTTTTTTTAATAGACAGAGATTTTATATTATTCCTTTTATTTCTTGAGCTCATATTCTGTTCTGCTTCCCCCACATTTTATCTCAGTTAGTTTTATGCTCAATGTCATCACTCTGTCAGATTTCTCCACAACAAAATGCATATAGAGTTAATTTATTTAATTAATTTATTTTTATTTACTGTGACTACAGGATTTATGTGTTAAAACATTTCTTTTGTATTCAGTTAGTGTGAAAATTATTTTAAGTATAGAGTTGCTCAAAGCATCATAAATACATAGCAGTTTGAAAAATATGTATTAAACAAACATTTTATTGGAAAGGAACGAGAATCTGATTACTTAATGAAAGGAGCTATTGAGTTTTTTTGTGTGTGGTGAACCTGAGATATTTACACCCAATGTCTGGGATGGATGAGAGATTTGTCTGTTTTTGAGAAAGTGGAGGAGGGGAGAGTCGGGGGTGGGGAAAGAGAGACTGCAAGATGGTTCCACCCTCAGGGCTACCTGCAGCCTGTAACAAGGAAGAAGAGGACCCGGAAATCCATTCCACACCCTGAGCTACCTAGGTTCCTGGGATCCCACTTAGAAGACCAATGTCCTGAGCTTCCCTCTCCTCAGGCCCCAGTCCACAAGCAGTGAGTAAAGGGATCCAGGGAGACCTTGGTTTTCCATCCTCCCTTCGGCAAGTGATCTCCCTGTATCTTGCCTTTCTTCCACCCTTTTGGGATATGGATCCTTGAGTGTAAAGTTCACGTATTCCTTCCCACATACGCTGTTTTGTCATGTTTTTGATTGCATCCTCTCTCTCACAACCACCTTCAATTTTTTTCCTTCCAGATGTTTTTCCTTCTGCCAACACACTTGTCAGGTCTCTCCCATTTGCGTGTTTTAAAAAAACACCTTTAATTAAAACAAACAAACAAACAAACAAACCAAAATCTCTCAGCTTGATTTTTCTGTTTTGTCAATACATATGCTATTTCCATTCTCTTTGGAGCCACAATTCCTGAATTGCATATTCAATTTCAGTATGTCTCATTTCTCTCAATAATTTTATCTCCTACCCTCCCCTGCAATAATCACCCCTGACACACCTTCCTAGAGGTTTTTTGGGGTTTTTTCCCCACATTGTCCCATTTCCCTAAGAACATGGACTTAGATTTTCTACCTTGTGGATGCCAACTAGTCTGTTTCATTTTCCAGTTACTCAGGTGCTGTCTCCAGATGCACCCAGACTGCTTCTCTTCCCAAGAGCCTCACCACATCCCTCATGATGCCAGTACTCTCCTCCTATTGGGGATTTCAGACTTGCTCTGGAAGTCTGCCCCTTGTTCAGAAATTCAGTTAATGAATTTTTAAAAATTTCCCATGAGTCTTCATCTTTGGCCCATTTTTGAAGTGTACTGTTTCCCTTCCAGGTGTTTCCATTTGGCCTCCACTGACCATGCAAGCGTGGAGGGCGGGGGGGCAGGGAGTGTTGACTTGGCTTCTAAATACTCCTCTATCAATGACACAGTTCCACTTCCCATTGCTGCTTGTAACAGAAACCCTATCTCCAGCCCAACTTAATGTACCACACCACTCTCTCTCTCAGTATTACATCGGGCCTTCCTTGATTTGTGTTTTTGCTTATATTTAGAATTCTTTGATGATCAGGTATTATTTTGTTCATTTTTTTTAGCTTCCCAAACAATGGTTGCAAAGTCATTTTAAGTTTATTTTATTGCTTAGTTTAGGAAATAATTGTAGGTTGAAATTATGGAAATATAATAAAGAGTGGTTATTCTGGGGGAAAAAGAGATACCCTAAAAAGTTTTTATATTAGTGTCCAGAGTTTGGGTTCCTAACTATGTACCCAATTCGCTCCCAAACAATATAGAATACCATGCCTTGAGAATATGTGATGAATTTCTACCACCATCTGAATGAACAACTCCAGTCAATTTCCACTCATATTCATTTGCTCTGAGAATTTGAGTAAATTCCTCATGTTCTTTGAGTTTCTTTTGAACAGAGCTAATAAGGATTCATTTGAAAAATGCCTGGGGTAAGAAGATCTCATATCTGCAAAGGTTTTTTAAAAATACATAATTAATAACAGCATCCATGAGGTTTCATAGAATATTATTATAGCATTTAATCTGAGGGAACAAATACATCTAATTGAGGCCTGTTAAATAATGAAGAATACACAATTATTTTTTCAGAAACCCAAAATGCATTCAATGAAAATTACCAGGTAGCAAATGTAACACAAATAATTCAATTTTATTGTAACGGTTTGAATTTAGATTGTACTCCTTTCTAAGGTCAAAGAATTTAATTAAATGATTTTTTACAAAACCCAACATATAATCTTCTAGTCAAATCTATTGGTTAGTAAATGAATCCTAGAACAATACTTTTCTACGTAGGTTTGTACATGTGTTTGTAATTTCTAACATGACATTTTATCAGTTAAAATGCTATCAGTTTCTTGCTCTTAGTGGCACTTTGACATTTGGTGGGATCATTCTAGAATTCCCCCTCCCCCGCTCTGTGTATAGCTCATAATAGTGGCCAGAAACACACTGAGTCTGTTACTGACATCCCCATGTCCACACATGGGCTGGTCTTAGGTGAGCACCTTTGCACTGCAGCCCTTGAACTCACACTGTCATGGGTGACATGTGAAAATACAGTTTGCCAGGCTCTACTCCAGAGTAGAATGTCTAACCACAGAGTTAGAATATCCAAAACTGATCCTGGAATCTGCTTTTCTTTTCTTTTCTTTTTTTTAAATCACTGCAAGACAACCCAGAGCTCATTAAAATATATGCATTACTGATGTGAAACAAGACAATCTATATTTTCAGGCATGGAATTTCTCTGCACATACCATAATTGGCTCACTTCCTACACCCCGGGACCATGAGATATAGCATGGCCAGTATTCTTCTGAATATTGCTTCTGGGTGCAATTTTACATTACCTTTGCATCAGCTGGTGGGGATGAAGGCCACTACATTAGTCTTCCTGTATCAGTGCTCATCATCCTTACCTTTCGCTTTGTTACTGTGTGCTATTTTGTATCATTGAATATGTACTATATTATTTTGCATGTATTTATAGGTTCTTAAGTTATTGTTTTTTTAGTTGGATAACTCATGTGTACTTTGAGTCTCCCCGACCAGATTTCAAACTGCTGGAAGACAGAGAGAATGGTTTCTTTCTTTATTATTCTGGACCACTGCCTTGCTCAGAGCTCTGAGGCCAGCAGTTGTTCGTTAAATGCATTTTAACAGACTGGTTTTCTGCATACGCATCTTCAGTTTGAGAAGAACAAGTAGGGCCTGGAGCTCTATGATAATGTAGTGAGTGGATAGCCATGTATAGATTACCTAATGATACGTACAGATACAGCATTAGATACATGGCTCTTTTGGCACCTCTCGAGAGGGAAGGGGCCATTTTGGTATCATCTTATTAGCATCCAGGAGGGATTTGTGATTAATTAAAAATGTTAGTGATCATTAGTGCCCGAGAGTCAGGGGAGATGGTTATTCAGCATCTGCTCTAATTATAACTTAAATGCTAAAAAAATTGCCTGTATTCTAGTCATTTCAATGTATAGTTATTCCAGGAACATCTTGGAATAATAGATGACAGTTCACTTAAGCAATTAGCATTCTTAAGAACTCAAGAATGCTTTAGTTTCTTCTTCTGAAAAGAACTCTTCTTATTAAATGGGAGAGAATGTGTGTGTATGGGTATATACAAGTGTGTAGTAACTTAGCAGGGCCACCTGATTTTTAGCTCTAATGAGGAGAGAGACTCTTTTATGAATACATGCTAACTGGTGCATAGCATTTAGCCACAAGTCTGAAAATTGAAATCCAGCCTACAATGTAAGGTTTTGTATCTTTGTGGTAACTCTCCATCAATGATCAGTAAATTAGTACGTGTGCTTGTGTTGATAAGTCAGTTTTTAACTTAAAGATTTAAATGAAGTTTTACTAAAGGGAAACATTAGAAGTCGCCATATGAATGTTTCACTGCCTTTGTTTCTAGAAATGCTCTCTATGTGTGGATGTAGGTCTGAAAGTCTCTTTCAGAACTGAGGCAAGGAGATATTTTTGGTTCCTCTGAGAAACTGGCACACTTAACTCCTTTATGAAAATAGGAGCTGGATATTTGACAGTGTCTGCCTTTTTGTTTGTTTGCCAAAATCTTAGAGCTAAATTTAAAGATCAGCTATGCCAATTATGTAGAGACTTAACAACTGAGTATCTGTGTTCTTTTATCATCTTGTCTTGATGTTCTATTCTCACTCAATTTTTTTCCTGACACCCCTACCTGGAATCCTTCATGGAAAAATGAGGAATAAATACACTCATAAAGTGAAAGGGGATTGTTTCTTTGTGATTTATTTAGGGGGGAAATAGTCACAGAACCTCAGTGTTCATCTGCAAAAATAAGCATATTAATATTTTCCTTCCTACTTCCCAAGATGGCTGTGAGGACTAATTTAGACCAGGTCAGTTGTGAGGAACAGACAAATGGTATTTTTGTACAGAAGGTCCCAGCTTTGAAGTTTAAGCTATATTTACTCTGAAGATTCAGGATCCTATGTTTTTAGAATATGTGGGGCAGGCCAAGCAAGACTAAGAAGGATGAGAAGAACACTAGAAAAGAACTCGTCCTCGCTGAAGGGAGGATTAAGGTGAACTGAGTCATTGTCTAGGATCAATATGAACAGGTGGAAGATTTTATGTCCAGTATTCTGGCCCTTTCATGTCACATTTATGCCAGGGCCTTGGGAGAGAAAGTGTGAAAATTAGATGAGTTGTTTCACTAACATCTCTGTAAGGTATTGAGAATGTAAAGTGACTCTTTTATAACCACAGAACAGGGCAAAGCAGAAATCTACATTTGCTTCCTGCACTTTTTCACCTCCTGTTTTTGTCTTGGACCCCTTTGATCTTCTTAGTTGTCCGCTGAATCATTGGCAGCTGCTCTACCGAAATGACTGAAGCCTTTAACAATGATTGCCTAGAAGTCAAGTCCGTGGTCTCATCTTACTGGTCTCCCTAGAACATGAGTGTTCATCACGTTACTTGGGCAGTTCTCTGACAGGCAGGACAGGATCCTGTTACCTTTCAGACCACTGTCCTCCCCTCTGGCCTATTCCTTTGTTGCCGCCCACTCTCTGGGATCAGAGAGCTGGATGTCAGCCCTTCCGGCTACCCTCTTCACACTACACACGGTTCATACTGTATTCATCCTGTTTGACAAGTTGTATGAACAAATAACAGAACCACAATGTAGGTTAATTAGTTCCATTTAAGACTAGAATACATTCACATCTGTCTGGCCAAATTTGCATTTGAGATGCCTCCCTGAATAGGAGAAAAAAAGAACCAGGATGTAGAGAATTGCTTCTAAATCTAGACATACCCCTCAGCATATATAGACACCTATAGAAATATCATTTGTGTAGAGAAAAGAATTGGGAGCTACCCATGCAATCCATTCCTGGCTAATCTACCCCCCTGAATTCTGACAACTCTAAATCCGTGTCTCCATTCCAGAATTTTCTCCATTCCAGAATTTTCTCCATTTCTAGACTGACACTTCTAATAGGATCACAATACTTGAGTGTTTCTCGGGAACTCAAACTCAAACTCATTATCTTGCCCTTGAATATGTTTCTCTTTCTATACTCACCAACCCACCTGGAGTTATCCTAGATTCATTCTTCCCCTGTCTACCTGACAGCTGGCCAAAGTTGCTTGTATTTCTGCACCATATTTTATAAATCTGTCCCTTTCTCTAAATCAGTGGTCTTCACACTTCAGAGATGGTGGATGACTTGATGCTGCTGGATGAGCATGTAGTAAAGGGCAAATTACACTCTGGAAATCACTGGTTTAAGCCTCTGCTATTACAGCCTTATTTTTTTCTCTAATACTCTCTCACTTGTCCTAGGTAATGGCCTCTCTATGCTCCTTTCCCCATCTTTCAAGACTCCAGTGCATCCTCTGTACTAGTGCTATGCAAGAGAAGTTACTGTGATAATAGAAACATTCATTCTGTGCTGTCCACTGAAGTAGCCTATAGTCGCATGAAGCTACCGAGTAATTGAAAGGTAACAACTCTAACTGAGGGACTGACTTTTTAATTATTATTATTTGATTTTCAATGTGACTAGTGGCTACTATATCAAATGGTGTAACTCTATTCCAAGACAAGAATCCATTCATATTTCTTTGTTTAAAATATTTTAATGATTTCATATGGTCCACAGACTAAAGATGGATTATAGTGTAATTCATGTTCAACTTTGAAATCAGGTGGACCTGATCAAAGCTTGGCTCTAATACTTAATATCCACATTGCTTTCAGCATGTGAATTCATCTTTGATTCTCAGTTTCTTTGTCAATGTAAGTAACTTATTACAGTGATCATAGCAAGTGATCAGTGACTAGACTCTAGTAATTATAATAATAGTAATGTAATAATGATAACAATTATTGTTCCAAACCCTGTTGCAAGGCACATAGGTCCCTTCACACTTTGGAGCTTGCCTTGCTTTCCAATTTTAATTTTGATATGTCTCTTGTACCTTAACTTTCAACTAATTCATGTTTTTGTACCTTCAAGTTGTTTTGGTTCCTTGCTGGTCTACCCTGGTAAACACATTTTTTAAATTTTGAGCTCAAGGGGTTACCTTATCTATAAAATCCTTCTGCTTTCCCCTGTCATAACAAGTGGAGCTGATTACCTCCTCCTTTTAGGCGGAACAATGCACAATTTCCATCATGGAACCGATCACTTTTTATTACATTTACCTGTCCACATACATCTCCTCCTCCTAGATTGTGTTCCTAGAAAGCAGGGCTGTTTTCCATTCATGTGTTCCCAGGACCAGCATGTGATACACTGCTGGCACTAAATACCTCTTTGTTGAGAGAATGAGGGGCCTGGTCCGATAGAAAAAAGGTTTTTGATAGTTCCTTGAACTATCGAAAACTGTTTAAATTTTGGATCAAGATTTGTTCTCCAGTAGCTACATGAATTCAATAACATGCCCCCTCCTTTGATCTTTACCAGTGTGGGAAGGGAAGTTTGGAGTGTACTCTTGAGAACTCAACCCTCAGTGTCTGCTTTTATTTTAAAATTCTATTGTATCTCACTGATTTGTAACATTTTTTTGGCCCCAAGGAAAATAAATGATTGTTTTTGAATGGAAATGAATATTTAAAGTTAATACTTTTATTTTTTTCTTGTTTTAGGTAAAGTGAATATCCCAAATTTGCAGGAAGTTTAAACACTGAAAATAAGAATTCAGAATCGAACTAAAAAGGCAAGGAAATAACAAAATACAAAATGTATTCAAGAAATAGCAAATATTCTGGATGGCTAAAACATTGGGCATCAGCTGGGGTGTGAAGAAACAGAAAGGAAAGTCTGGAAAGCAAGGCTCTACAGGTTGCAGAGGGGGCTTCATTGCGAGGCTCTGTAGTTTGTTCTTAATTCATCAGACAAAAGAGAATGTTGGGAAAGTCAATGTGGCTACAGTGTTTTTGTAGTAATCATATCAAAAGTGAGAAACATTGAGTTTCTCATTTCAACATTGAGTTCTGGAATGACATTCTAGGAGCCTGACTTAATATGTTGAAAAAAGTTGTACAAAGGTTAAGGAGACAAACATTGCTGTGGACAAATATTCTGGCTTTGGGTTCTGACTGACTGTGGAGAGAGTGAAAGATGATGAAACATGACCCTTATTTCATGCCTGCAAGGAGAGTGGAAGAAATCCCAGGAATAGGGAAACCCAGAAGTTTGAGGGGGACAGCAAGTGTTTGTTTTTGGATATATTGACTTTGAAATGATGATAGGGCATTTTATAGGAATGTGTAATAGAAATCTGAAAATTAAAAGGGGAAGAACCTGAAGGCACACTTAGGACTGGGAGTTTGAAAGGGCCAAAGAAAGAATAAAAGTAGAAAACCTTGAGTCAAGTGTCAAGTAGAATCTAAATGTTTTATTTGAGCAGGACCTCAGAGATCTGCCAGTTTAACTTTTGTATTTAATAGATGAGGAAATGTAATTCCTGAGACTATAAGGAAGGCTTATGGAACTTATATCCTTCCATTATGATTTACTCATCTATAAGAAGGAGGGACTTGAGGCGAGTTTTTTAAAAGATAAATCATACAATGATTGTGTTTCTGCCAAACAAATATTTCATCATTATTGTTTTCATGCAGCCAGGAGAAGTGATCTTGCCTGAAAGCCATGCTCTCTTGGTTATCCAAAATGTTTTATATTTTTAAAAAATAAGAATAGTTTTAGGTCTGAGATTGAAATGGAGATATTAAGTATAATACAGAATTCGTGCTTAGAGATAGGGATAAAACTCAAGACCAATATTAAATGTTTTAGAAGAAAGCTGAGCTCATATCCTTGTTTGTTTTTAAATACTCTTACTCTAAGCTGTGATTTGATCGCCTAAGGACAAGAAATAAAAAAACAAAAACAACAACAACGAAAAAAAAACATGGAACTCAACCCTGGTGTCCTGAACAAATAATAGACCAATGTACTGATTTCCCTGGCCAATCCTTTAGAAGGAATGATGCATTCATCTTTCTGGCTGAACAACTTAGGTTAAGAATTGGTTTACATAACAATTAGAAGACCAATGGGTGCTACATTATCAGAAACTTCATCTTCGTATATATTCACCTAGTCTAGAATCCCTGTCATCTGAGACAGAAACTGGAAATCCCATGTGACTTCTTCTTGAGAAATAAAATGCTCAGAAAAACATGGCTTAGCATTAAACAAAGAAAAGAAACTATAAAAGTAGGTCTGATTTTGATAGTTAATTTTTCCCCCATGGTGCAAGGCACTATAACCAATTTAAAATGAAAATGTTTCAAGAGAAAAATACTTGCTATATGGACCATTAATATTCTTAATATTAAAAAATAAGATTTCATATCTTCTGCCCATTTTTTGATATGATTGTCTGTTTTGTGTGTGTTGAGTTTGAGGAGTTCTTTATAGATCTTGGATATCAAACTTTTGTCTGTACTGTCATTTGCAAATATCTTCTTTCATTCTGTGGGTTGCCTCTTTGTTTTTTTGACTGTTTCCTTTGCTGTGCAGAAGCTTTTGATTTTGATGAAGTCCCAAAAGTTCATTTGGCTTTTGTTTACTTTGCCTTTGGAGACATATCTTGAAAGAAGTTGCTGTGGCTGATATCTAAGAGATTACTGCCTATGTTCTCCTCTAGGATTCTGATGGATTCCGTCTCACGTTGAGGTCTTTTATCCATTTTGAGTTTATCTTTGTGTACGGTGTAAGAGAATGGTCGAGTTTCATTCTTCTACATATAGCTGTCCAGTTTTCCCAGCACC